>NW_006785406.1:4578625-4620074 GCF_000442215.2 Lipotes vexillifer | reverse complement strand
GGAAAAGCACCCATGAGACATGATAATGGCTTGTGAAGATGGCAGAGAGGCTGGACTAATATGGCCAGATCATGGCTGGGAGCTCTGAGAAATGTGCTGGCTACCTAGGTGTGGAAACCCATCCACAGGGAGTTTTATGGGCCAGGTGGAGAAGTGGCAAAGAGGTGCCACCTGAATATTCTTAAACATGACAGAATAGTGATGGGAGTGACTTCTGGAAAGATGGACCCATCATAATTAATATTGGGGCATGGACAGGCAAGGGGAAATATTCTGGCCTCATTGAAAGAGAACTGGTTAAAGACGTTCATTGCCACACGCAGTTGAGCAGATGGTGATCATGATATAAATGGCACCCAGCAGAGCTATGTGTGTATAACCTGAAAGATGTTTTGTTTGGGGACAGTGAAGTCTGAGAGAGTAAAAAGCCATCTCATATTCCATGGAAATCATAGTATTAGAGTCTTATAAAGTGCCCCCTGCAAATCAACAGAACTATATACGTGCATTAGAGCTTGATATATACACTAACATTAACAAGTATATTATTTGATTTCCACATGAACGTTAGTCCCAGAGTGTTCACAAAAGCATTACCCACAGTAGCCCAAGACTGGAAACAACTGCAAAGCCCATCAGGTAAATGGGAAAGAAACTGGAGCACATCTACGAGTGGAGTAGCACTCTGCAATAAAGGGGAATTAGTGACTGATACACGCACAACCGGATATGTTTCACAGACATTATGCTGAGTAAAAAGAAGCCACACAAAAGCAGTACACACTGTATGATTTCATTCATATGAAAAGAAAACGCATACTGATCTATAGAGACAGAAAGCACATCAGAAGCGACCTGCAGGCCAGGGACTGCAAAGGTGCATAAGGAAACTTTTGGAAGTGAGGGAGAAGTTCTTTATCATTATTGTGGTGGTTTCAGGAGTGTATCTGTTACAAAGTCATTGAATTATACACTTTAAATATGTGCAGTTTACTGTACATAAATCATAAGACAATAAATTCAATTAAAGAGAGAAGCTAAAGTTCCAAATATTTTCTTTCAAAAATTACTATTTTAGGGTTATTATTTAGTGGTGACTTCCTAGTTTTAAATCCTTCAAAGTATTTTTAAAAGATTTCTATGTGCTAATTCTTGCCTACTCACAATTTTGTTTGAAAATGTAATCTAGCTCCTTTGGAGAATGAGAGAAAACAGATATTAGTATGAGTCAGGAAATCAAAAGCAATTGAATTATGAGAATTAAAAAATATTTTTCCCACTCACATTACCTGATTTTGGATTTTAAAATGCAAATACATTTAGAAATCTTGTAAAAAAAGTTATTGTTGTTACTTCTCCTGATCTTTTCCTGATGTCATAGAAAATTCAAGTTGACTCAATAAACTGGATCATTTCCCAACTAGTTTTTCTCCTATTAGGTATTTGCTGAGTCGGCAGAAAAATCCATCCTGGTTTAGCTCCAGCGAATGGAAAGACAGCTTGTGACACACTTGTCACAGGAACCAGGGAAGTTGAAGGGTGACAGGCAAACTTTAAAGGGCCTCCTTCACATGGGGTGGCAGTGGCTTTCTTTCTTTATGATAATCTTTTCTTTTTCTCCATGGAGGATGAGCCAATTACAGTCATAGCTCAACAGGAAGCGGTTCTTACACCTTTGATCATAATGATATTAATCACCGTCCTGCTAGTGATTCTCTGTGACTTGGTCACATCAATTATTAATTTGTAAAGTGTGAGTTTGTCGTTTCTTACTGAAATGCTGGCCAGACAGATTGGTATACAGTGGAATGGAGGCTGAGCAAGGCAGCTGTCACTTCACCATTATGAATATCAGACCCTTGTTTGAAAAAAAAAAATTACAGCTTGGAAAATGTTTTGCTTTTATACATTCATCTGATACCATCCAGGACTTGAGTCTTAAACATTTTAAACATACTATTGGTAGGGTGTATCATAATACATTTAGAGCAGTGGTTCTCAACCTTGGTTGCACTTGTGAATCACCTGGGGAGCTTTTTAAAAATGTCAAAGCTGGGCCCCACTCCCAGAGATTCTGACTTAATTGTTCTGGGATGAGGCCCAGGTAAAGGTATTTTTAAAAAGCACCCCAGGTGTTTCAAATGTGCAGTCAAGATGGCAGCACACTACTTATTTAGAGGTGGGACAGTGCTTTCTAAATGTTCTTAACAAATGAAATACATATAAGTTTTTATAGTCCACGTTAATTCAAAAAGGCTTTAAAATGGGTTCCAGAAATATATTCATCCAAAGATTTTTTAAATTCTGAAAATTATAATTAAATAAATGGAAATTAAAACAAGAATGAGGTACCATTTTTCCCTTTTGGTAAAGATTTTAAAGATTCATGATATCCAGTGATGTTGGGAATACATGGAAATGGTAATGCTGATACAATATATAGGCATGTTAATTGGTGCCATTTTCCTGGAGGACAATTTAGCAACATCTATCCAATTTTACAAGTTTTGTACCAACTGGTCTCTCAATTTCACTCCTAGAAATTTACTTGCAAAATTTTACCCAGATATACGTTTAGGAACATTCACTGCAAAATTTTTTGTAATAGTGAAAGCCTGGAGAAAACCAGTGTCCATCATTCAGGGGACCAGTTAAGTAAAGTTTGATACATTAACAAGATAGAATATTATGGAGACATTTAAAAAGAAGTGCTCCCTCTATATATGCTGATACCAAAAGATCTCCCAGATATATTAGGTGAAAAAAAGGGTACACAAAATTATGTACAGTATGATCTCTTCTGTGTAAATTTAAATAAATGTAATTTAAAATAAATGCTCATAGGGACTTCCCTTGTGGTCCAGTGGCTAAGACTCTGCTCTACCAATGCAGGGGGCCTGGGTTCGATCCCTGATCAGGGAACTAGATCCCACATGCCGCAACTAAGTGTTCACATGCTGCGACCAAAGATCCTGCATACCGCAACAAAGATCCAGCACAGGGCAACAAAGAACCCGGGCGCCGCAACTGAGACCCGGCACAGCTAAATAAATAAATAAATATATTTTTAAAAAGCTCCACTAAAATCATAAATACATAAATAAATAAATAAATAAATGCATGCTCACAGGTACACTTTTTTTTTCCTTGAAGGAAACGTGGTTATCTTTGGGAAATGGACTTTAGTAGAAGTGAGAAGCTTTTATTTTTGTTTTGTACCTTTTTGTACAGTTTGAATTTTCTAACCAATTACATATAGAGTAATTATATATATATACAACATATATATATATATATATATATATATATATATATATATATATATATATATAGAGAGAGAGAGAGAGAGAGAGAGAGAGAGAGAGAGGCAGACCACAGAGATATTGTGGATTTGGTTCTAGACCACCTCAATAAAACAAATATTGCAATAAAGTGAGTCACACAAATAGTTTGGTTCCCCAGTGCATGTAAAAGTTATGTTTACGTAACTATATATACTGTAGTCTAAAGTGTTCAATAGCATTATGTCTCAAAAAACAATGTATATGTCTTAATTTAAAAATTCTTTATTGCTAAAAATGCTAGCCATCATCTGAGCCTTCAGCAAGTCATAGTAGTAACATCAAAGGTCACTAATCACAGATCACCATAACAAATGTAATAATATTGAAAATGTTTGAAAGATTGTGCGAATTACCAAAATGTGACACAGAGACCCAAAGTGAGCAAATGCTGATGGAAAAATGGCACAAATAGATTTGTTTTGATGCAGGGTTTTCACAAACCTTCAATTTGTGAAAAATGCAATATCTGCAAAGTGCAGTAAAAAAAGGTGTGCCTGTATAAATATGACATATAACTGGAGTTTTCTGGGAAGTTAGGTAATGTTCCATTTTTTCTTTATAATATAAACTTTTAAAAGTGAGGAAACCAGGAGTAAGGATTTTTTTAAAGTTTTAACAGAAGATAAAAGTATGAGTAATTTGGAATACAAAATACATGTCTTAAGGTCTCTGTGACTGCTGACTGCCACACATTTGGCTCTGATATAACAGCCTATAAAATAAAGGAAACACCATCAAATCAATTACATGACTCATGATGTCTGTAAGATAAAAATGCATTGTAGGGGAAGCCCAGCAATTCATAAAACTTAAGTGAAATTTTTTTAGGTAGATCTTCAAAAAGAGAATACTGTATGCAATTACAGGGAAACACCCTCAACAGTTACTCACAAAAAGGTCAGAAATTTTTATCTATTTTACAGAAGAGAAAGCAGTTAACAGAGGCTCAGTTACTGGCCCTTTCTACTGAAATAGTGTTCTTAGTTGCAACAAATGGCCTCTTCAACCAATGCTGCTACTGATCACAGACACAATAGATAGCATTGGCCATGTTGAGCACTGGTGCCAGGCTGCCACCTTACTGCCCCCAGAAGCCAAACACCTTCACTGCCACCCTCCCCAGAAAACAGATCCCATTTGTTCTTTTACAAACCAAAGTATCCTGCGTGACGTTTGATTGGTGGACCTGAAGTCAAGTGACTTGTCATAGCTGCAAAGAGAGTTGAGAAAGTGGAACAGGTCTCATAATATGTTGTTTCCCTCAGTGTGAGGGAAGGATATTCACATTGATAGGATGCAGGTTGGTCAGGAAAAGGACAAACGCTCACCTAGATTCCAAAGCAGATCCAGGATTAGAGTCAAACAGCTCTCAGTATCTATGATTATGCTTTGCATTTTGCCTCTTGCTTTGCTAACAGGAAGTTCTACTTGCACTTCGTCTTAACTCTAATGTCTTTACCAGTTCCAACACAGATCATACAAACATGTAAACTAATATGAGCTAAAGGTTTGAACATGTCTTCTTTCTATAGCCCCAGACGCTGATGGGTGTTTAAACAAATAAAAACTGAAATTAAAATTCAATGCATAATGAAATCTGGAAGAGCCCAAATACCTTTCAGCTGGGAAATGGTTAAGCAAACTGTGGTACAATATACAGTGGTACACAGGAATGAGTTACTGATATATGCATCAACATAGAAGAACTTCAAAAAGCATTATGCTAAGTGAAACAAGACACAATAAAAATTCTACACACTATATGATTCCGTTTATGACATTCTTGCATAGGCAAACCTGGAAGGACAGAAAGCAGATGGGGTGGTTGTTGGGGGTACTGTGGCCGGGGGAAGGGCTTGACTACAAAGGGGCATGGGGAAATTTGGAGGATGACAGACCTGTTCTATATCTTGGTTGTTGCGGTGGTTACATGACTGTAAATGCTTGTCATATCTCTCAGAACTGTACACTAAAAGGGTGAATTTTACTACATATAAATTATACCTTAATTTTTTAAGTGGGGGAAAAAGTCAATGAAAAATACCTGCATTCACTTTTTCAACAAATATTTACTGAGCACCTACTATGTGCCAGACACTCTTAAATGACCGTATATTTAAGCAAACTAATTTCAATGTCTGTAATGCATTGGAAATCATCTAAATTACTCTCCCAATTCCTTAAACTTGATTTACAGCCAAAAACAATGCATGAAGAACTTTAGCAGTGATGGGAAACCGTGGCAAGTAGTTTCTTTAATCCATAACTGACAAACTATTGAAGTCTGGTGTGAAGACATATTGCAGCCAATGGATCTGACACTCCCCGAGTACCAATTTAGAAAATCATTTTAGGTGATAATTGGCTGTGAGAAACTCACATTTTTGGTGCAAGGAGGCTTAGAATTTCTGGTGCAAAGAACTAGAGAAGGAAAATGGTGAGCGAGTTAGGGCAGCCTGAAGTAGTGAGGTGGAGGAAGCAGAGCAGGCCTAGGAGGTCTGGAGATCTCACTAGTCCTACTCCTGACTTGGTGAATATCACTTTGTCTTTCTGAACTCAGTTTCCTTAGCCATAAAATGAATGAATTGAAAAAGTGGGAAACACTGACTGCACAATGCAGAGCTCGTCCAGTGACCGCTTGTGACCGTGGACAAGTCAGTTTTAGCTTCTTACTATATCAAATGAGAGATTTAATGGTTGCACAAGAATGTCAATACCACTAAACTGTACACTTTAAAATGGTTAAAATGGTAAATTTTGTGTTATATATATTTTACTACAATAAAACATTTTTTAATTGAAAAAGTTTTAGACAAAATGACCTTTGGGGTGATGTAGTTTGATCTTTCCTCTTTCTCTTGGAATTAAGTCCAAATTCCTTAACAAAGCCACCTATAGGGTGTGCAGACCCTGGGCAAATATTTGAGTCACCCAAAATCAGTTTGTTGGCACCATTCTGGTGACCCAAGCTCACATGATCTCACACAAGAAATACTGTACTTCCTAGCAGGAGAAATATGCTTGCCAGACTGATATTCTGGAACCATCACTTGGCTCTTGGGCCCCAGGACAATCCCATAGTATGAGTCCTGGGGCATCTGGTCAACCCCACAAATGGGGCAGAAGATTAAGAGCGCTCTGAAGGAGAGAAACAGAGAGTCTGTGCAGGTCCCAGTCTGGGCTCTGGGCACGCCACCCAAATGGCACTGTCATACCCAACTGGTTCAAAACACTAGAGAGGGACTTAGAAAATTTTAAAGAAGGCTCTCCAAAGCACCGGCCTCCCTGCACAGGTCATGGGTTGAGGCTGGGAGCAGTGGGATAAGGGCAGAGTAGGGGTGCTTAAGGAATTTGCCCATGTCTAAGTGTGGAACTTCTTAATTTGGCTTATAAACACTGTCTGTCCTGTCTCAAATGTGCCAAGGAGGCTCTCACCCTCGGACTACACACCTACATAGGGTTTCTCTATCAGAACACAGATTTCTCCTTCTGCCCCAACACTCATTAACCCATTTACTTAATTAATCCTATTCATCTGGGAGATGTTAGAAAATATTTCCTCCTAGAAGTCTTTTCTGATCCCTGGTTAGTTACTCTGACGGGCTATGTTTTCAGGTGGATCTAGGATCTTGGAATCTGTCTTCTCTTTTTCTTTCACAAATCAATTCACCAGAATATTCAAAATAAAAGGTAACAAAATCCCTCAGGAGTAGAATACAAATTTTAAATATGCTTCCTTCTTTCCAGACGCTGGAGAGGAATGGAGTAATTCTGCATTGAGTCCTCAGGGGATAAGCCTGCATTCAGAAGAAGGAGATTGATATTAGCCCCTCCCCAGGCTATCTGAAGCCTGTTCCTTGTGGTCTAATACAGCTTTCCCTCATTCATTAATTTATGCATCTATCCATCCTTCATTCAATAAGTCAACAAGCATTTTATGGCTCCCTACTCTATTTATGGCACTAAGCTAGACCTGGGGCCGGGTAGGGGGTTGGGGGGAGAATCAAATAAGATAGGGTTCCTTCAAGATGTTTATAGTATATTGGACATAATCCACTCTGGGATGTAGTTAATGGTGTTGTGCCAGGGATGCTTGGAGAATCCTGCAGATGGGTCTGGGGGCTTTCCTGACAATTTGCCATGGTACAGGTAGTATGTAATTTATGAGCACGTGAATTCAGAAAACTGTTGTTAGGAGAGCATAAAGCTTCAAGGGTTAGACCATGCCATTACCCAGGGAACTAAAGGGAGCATGAAGCATGGGATATTCTGCTTTTTCACATTAGACCCCAAGGCTGTTTGTATGCTTGCTACTTTGTAGCATTTCCTATAAGAAAACAGAAGCCCAAATGAGAAGCAAAGAACTATAATAGGAAGTCTTCACTGTCAAGCACCATGAATGGACAAGACACTGAAGAGAAAGAAGTAATGACAAAGTCATATCTATAGGCCTTCACTACAAACAAACCCCTTAATTTGCCCCTCCAAAGACTAAGAGTCAAGGAGGGAGCGTGGTGGCCCCTAATAGCTACTCTATCCTTTGGAACAGCTGGACAGTTAAAAGAGAGAAACCTCTCCCACAGAGGTGCTGAGAAACCCATGTGGGTGATTTCTGAGATTAAGAGACTTTGCTGAAAAACCTTTCTGACTAATGTCTAACTCTGTAATTGATTTTGGACGGGTAAAGAAATGGAAATTTCTATTTGCCCCAAATTTCCTTAAAAAGAAAAGTTCTAAAGCATTTGTTCCGTGACTGATATTTCTACTTCTGTCCCCAAATAGAATAACCAGGAAAGATTAACAGGCTGCCTGGTGTTTTCTCAGTGCCCTCTGCTTGGGATGAACTACTTTGAGTCTATAATTCCTTTTAGAGTGGGATGAAAGCTATGGGCCTCCTCCCCAGAAAAATGCATATAAGCCTATACACAAAATTTTCCATATAATTTCAGTGGATTCAGAGACCCACTTGAAAAATATCCATGTACCCTAGGGAATCTGTGCTCCAGAAAGTATTAAAAATGTTATTTGTTGCAAAATAGAGCTTCAACTTTAGCTGCATTAATTAATGAGTCCTCAGAAATATTGGACAGTGGTTCTCAGGTTAGAGGTTTGTGCGGAAGTTCCAAGGGAGGAGCGAAGTCAGTAGCTATGGAAATGGGCACAATGACAGAATCTAACCATGTGACAGTGACACTACTCCTCCTAGTTAAGGTGGCCAGATAAAATACAGGATCCCCAGTTAAATTTGAATTTCAGATAAACAGCAAATAAATTTTTAGGATATCCCACACATATTTGGGATATTGTCTTAGTTTGTGCTGCTATAACAGAATATCATAGACTAGGTGGCTTAAACAACAGACACTTATTTCTCACCATTCTGGAGACTGCAAAGTCCAAGATCAAATCACTGGCAGAATCAGTGACTAGTGAGGGCCCATTTCCTGGTTCAGAGATGAACATCTTCTCACTGTAACCTCATTTGGCAGAAGGGGCAAGGGAGCTCTCTGAGGTCCCTTTTATAAGGACACTAACCCCATTTATGAGGAGAGCTCTACCCTCATAACTTAATCACCTCTAAAGGCCCCACCTCTAAATACCATTACATTGGTTATTAGGATTTAACATATACATTTCAGGGGGACACAAACATTTAGTGCATTGTTTATACTAAAAATAATTCACTGTTTATCTGAAATTCAAATTTAACTGGGTATCCTCTGTTTTGGTTTGTTAAATCTGGCAACCCTAGTCCTGGTCAATTCTATTTTGGCAGGTTTCCCCATCTGGGACTTGTTATACCTCTGTTCTCTCTGTGTTCCTTTTGACAAGGTCTTTCTTCTCTCTTATCTCTAGATGTACCTTAGTTTGATGCAGCACTGACAAGAAACTAAGGATGATTGTTTGTTATCATTTCTCTCAACAACACAGGAATAGTGAAACTGTGTGTGCCTGTGTATATGTGTGTGTAAGAGAGAGAAAGGGCAAAACAGAAAAGTGATGGATCATTCAGAAAGAAGTTTAAGAATTCGTATTTTGAGATAAACATGACTGTTAGAAAATGAAGTCTAACCTCCAGTGACTATAGAAGGAGGTAGTAGTATAACTAGTACACAATTAAGATAGAGAAGTGACTTCTTACGACAAAATATGAAAAAATCCTTGAGGCTTATAGAGAGTCATCAACTCCTTGCCAATGGGAGTAAACTTTTCTTGAAAATCAGGTAGTTTGGGAGAACTGCTAGTTGCTAATGCCAATATCCATTCTCTTCTTTTCCTTAAAAAAACCCTGATCTCTGATTTTGGTCAAGGCAGTAATGTGTCTGGCTAAAACACATTTTTCATCATTTTTTGCAGCTAGAATAGTCATATGACAACCGTAGCCAATGAGACATAATAGAAGATTGTTGGACATTCTTGGGAAATAGTTGCTTTTCTGATATAGATGCTACATTTTCCTCCTTGTTGCTTCCTTCTTGCTCCTGCCCAGAGTACAGAAATAAGGCTGGGTGTGGAATAGCTATCTTGAGACCATGTAGCAATCATGAGCTTGAAAGCCACGTGCTGAGAATGGCAAAGGAAAAAGGAGTCTGGGCCACTGACAACTGTGGTGGGCATTGTGCTATAACAGCCTAACCCCCCTCTCAGGACTGAAGTCTTTGATTCCCACTGCTGAGGTTCTTGATAGCAGGTGTCCCTCACCTGTCAGACCTCTTTGGGAATTGTCCTCAGCTGAAGACAGACACCCCAACCCACCCCACATCACAGTCCCTTCCTGATGGGTAGCCTGCCTCCAATGATTGGTTGATGAGAGGGTATAAAGCCCTGCTCCCTTAACCCAATACAGAAAACCTCTGAGGGGCCAGCTTCAGAGCTTCCCATATGATTGTCTGAGGTCTGTTGTGACCGCATCACAGCCTGGCTTCTTCCTTTTACCTAATCCTGCTGCCTTTCCTTACCGCATAGGTGTTAATCCCAAGAGCACTCCTCAGTAAGCATCCTGCATGCAGTCTCCATTGCAGAGTTTGCTTTCCAGAAGACCCTGACCTACTGCTGGCTATTACGCCAGCCTACCTCTGAACTACTGGTGGCATGAGAAGAGTTTTATAAAATATTGGATAAACCACAGCAGCTGTATTTCTCATATATCCAGCCCAAAGCAATGTCTGTGCAAAATGGAGGGGTATTTTATATCTTGAACTGTGGGCTTAAAAGTCTGAAGAAAGGATTAATTCACAAGATTTAGCTTGTGTTGCTGAAGGCAAATGCAATGTAAGTGATACTTCTGGATTGACAAGGAAAAAATAATTCCCATCTGATTCCTGCTTTGGAATATGGAGATGAGGAAAAGCCATTCCCAAAAGTTGCAGGAAAAGGCAGGGCCTTGACATTTCTTACTGGAAGGCTAATGAAGGATGAACTCCAAAGAGACTTGGCTAGATTGAAACACAAACATTAGCTCTACAAAAGCTGGCAGCCCTCTTTGACAAAAATAGATGAAGACACAGGAAGAGTTGGTCACCATGGCCCAGAGTAAACAATTTCAGCACTAAGGATTTAATGTTCAAATGTGGATTTGTGTTGCTATTGACAAACTCCTCAGACATCATTAGTGCTAGAAAATCTTGATAAACAGAGATGTGAGACTTCATCATAGGTACCAAAAAAAAAAAAGCCCCACAAAATTAAAAAGTAAACAAAAATATCTAGAAAGGAGTGAAAAATAAAAATGGAAGCAAATGATTTCTCTTTCTTCTCAGTGAATGGAATATTGGAATGTAAGGTTAAGTACACATTTGATCATCATATAATTTGAATAAAATGAACTCTAGGTTAAACCAAAAGTGAATCCAAGATCTCTTGAGACTACAGAAAACCTGAAATTGGTATTCTTCCTAGTGTCTCAATTAGATGCATTGCGATTATGTTGTTTAAGATGAAGCCAGAAAATCTAAAATCAGAAAAAAGTAAGGCAGTCCTGAGGGCTTAATCAATCCTCATCCAAGGCCATTACAACATTACTAATAGATCACTGCCTTTTTTTCTGGGTTTTAAAATTAGCACAATAGACTCTTCAAATAAGATAGTCATTGACTTGAAAATGAGAAATATGTACTTGGTCCATACAGGTTTTGACTGCAAAGATAGTTCCCAAAGTAATTTAAATCTAATGACTTCTCAGACATTTGCTTGCCTTGAAACTGGGGCAGTGACAGAGAAGTACATCTGTCATATCATGAAAGCCCCAGCAAAAGCAGGGATTCAAGTTTTAATTAATGTGCCTGAAATTTTTAGCATAGCTTTTCTTTCCCATTTCTCTGCTTTACACACCTGTACTATATTGAAAATGGTCACATTTGGCACAATAATTGCAGTCCTTTAATTTAATGTAGTTCTATAATAAAATAGTACAAGTCACTTTATACTCAGGCTAATGGATTGCTCTAGAGACCTCCAAGGATCATTCAAGAGCTGGGAGAAAGGAGAGTTAAATGTCTGTGGAGTTCTCTTAGACTTAGTGTTCCAAAGCATGGGGCATATTTCCTCCTTAGGATATGTGGCCTCCTTTCTTTTTTAGTAGTGGAATCCAGATTTTATCCATGGCAACAATGTACCCTGCTAAAAAACCACACTTCCCAGCTTCCTTTGCACCTCACAGTGATCACATGACACAGTTCTGAGAAGGGGTTTGGGAGATTTCTCGATGGGAATTGACCATGTTAGCCAAGGGATATGTCTGTTGCCCATATCTGATTTACAGATGTGTTTTGCTTGGCCCATAGAGATTTATTTTTTTAAAACACTAGATAAATTCTCATTAAAAACTCAGATTTCTAGATTATTAAAAATGTATGAGATGTGACCCATCTTGCATTCCCATGTTGCAGTAATGGGCTGAGACTCAGTAACCATACAGCCCCTACTTCTTTCTATTGCCTTATTGTCTGTGATACTCCTTTCTTCACCTGCCTCACTCTGTGAGCATTTGTTTTGTAAACCTTACCTTAAACCATAGTCTGTCTCTCTCATTCTTTTTACTTTCTGTGTCTTATTCCATGTTTTATCTGTCTGTGCCTTAGCCCTGGATGACAGATATGTCCTAAAACTCATGCAATGATCATGCCCAGGGAGGGCTTTCTCAAAGCTGCAGCATGGGGCTTCCCTGGTGGCGCAGTGGTTGGAAGTCCGCCTGCCGATGCAGGGGACACGGGTTCGTGCCCTGGTCCGGGAAGATCCCACGTGCCGCGGAGCGTCTGGGCCCGTGAGCCATGGCCGCTGAGCCTGCGCGTCCGGAGCCTGTGCTCGGCTAACGGGAGAGGCCACAACAGTGAGAGGCCCGCGTACCGCCAAAAAAAAAAAAAAAAAGCTGCAGCATGTGTGAGTGAATAAATGGGATTATTATTCACTCACTTTAATATTTTAGTTACTGGTCCTGAGCTTGGATCACAGGCCATATTTCAAGGTGAAGTGGACCACATGAAGTTTAAAGGTCCTAGATTGCTCATTTGGCCTTAAGGATTAGAACTGCATTATAAGACAAACCTCAAGGAGTTTTTACTATATTCTTTTTCCAAAGACAGCTCCAGAGGACATGTGATAGGGGGGTAAGTGGTCCTCCCTTCTGTGAGCTATGAAAAACTAACAATTTATGGTTTTATTATTTATCTACTTGACAAAATACATTTTGATTACCTTTATTTTCCTTACTCACATCATTCTCAGGGGTTGTGGGTACCACAGATTATACCCATTGAATGAAGCAGTACTTTTTTCATAAAATTCCCCAAAAAGCTCAAGTTTCACAGGACCTTCTACATTCCGGATTTCAGAATTGCGTGATCAACGTATCTGTACTGCTCTTGATATTAGAGGTTATTATTGTCCCACTTCCTAGCTTTTACCATTCTGAATTGAAATATTCTCCCCCTTTCTTTCATTTGGCCTTATAAGGCAGCCTTCTATCTGGTGGAACTCTTGTTTTCAATCAGCCTAGCTGCCCTTTCCTGACACTTTTTCCAGGACCATTGTAACTTTCTCGAATTTCAGTAACCAAAGATACACAAAGTTTTATTATAAAGAAAAAAATATATTTCTTTTGAATGATATTCAACAACTGACTGATCATTTGAGCTGTAGTGCCACATTAAATTGACATCCTGGAATGATGTTACTCCTTTGGTCATAACCAATCATAGAGAGTAATTCAATTTGTACATAGATTTTGGATTATTTATTACTTTTTCTTATATTGTTTTTGAGTTTGTCATTTAATGACACAGTACAATGATTCTAAATTGTGGTCCTTGGGCAAAAGCATCAACATTCCTTAGGAACTCGTTAAAAATGTACATTCCCAGCCCTCACCCCAGACCTACTGAATCAGATGCTCTAGGGGTAAGGCCTGACAATTTTGTTGTACAAACCCTCAAGGTGACTTTAATGCACACTCAGATTGGAGATCCACTGACATACTGCTCTGTAAGTGAATGTGACATAGTGACAGAAAAATTAATAGGAAAGGAAATTTCTACTTAGAATTAGAAAAACTGGAATGTAAACGAGTGGAGTATCAAAAGTGTCTTGTTGTAATGTTTTTTTTTTCACTTGTTAGGATTTATGGCTATTAAAACAATCCCTGGCAATGTGTATGAGGTGTCAATGGGTCATATATGAAGTAGTACTCTCTAGGTTTGATGATCTTACTATAATTAGCAGGGGGGGAAAGGAAGAAATATGAGAATGGAGAAAAGAATGTAACCTGAGAGGAGTTTAAATATTTATACATGCAAATATTAGCAGAGAGAACACAGAGCCCAGAAAGGAAACAAAACATAAAGGAATGTTAATAATAAACCCTGCTAATAGGTAATGGCAATCGCCCAGTTCAAAGTAGAATCGTCAGAGATGCTCATAGAAGTGAAGGGAGGATTCTGAGAGTGAGAGCTTCCATTCATTTCACAAATGATTATTGAGTGTCTACTCTATGCCAGGCATTGTTCTAGGGGCAGTTGTTCTTGTCTTGTCCAATGAAGGATAATATAGAAATTGTAAGTTCTGCCCTCACAGAACTTAGTCTAGTGGAGGTCATGAAACACTGAATGGTCAATTTTAATACGATGTGACAGAAGCCATGTTAGGGGACGTGCCAGGTAGCTGTGGGAGCTCAGAGGGGAGGCGCTGAGCTGAGACTCCAGAGACGATGGGGGTCTCGGTCATGGCCACTGTTTAGAGCAGAGGCATAGTGTAGGAGCAAACTGAAGGGGATTAGTAAAGTAATTTTCTGCAGCTCATTTCTAATTATCTCTCTGAGGTGGGAAGTATTAGTCCCGGTTTGAGATTTTAATAGAAAGTATGTATGTTATAAGGACATGTGACAGAGGGGAGAGATCTTGGACCATGGAAACCAAAATTCTTGGTAGAAGCACAGGACTGGGTCCAGAGTCCTCTTTGAAACCATTTCTAACCTTGGGAAGAGCAGGTAATGGTAACATTGGGGAGAGGGCTGTAGCCAAGAGAAAATGAATCTGTTAAAAATATCTTTGAAAACAGAAAACCTGAATATTCTCCCTGATAGGTTGTTATTCTGAGATCCTCTCAGGAGGAATTAGAGCCATAGGAGCTCTTAAGCATAAATAGTTTTAAGAATATATGGGGGCTTCCCTAGTGGTGCAGTGGTTGAGAGTCTGCCTGCCAATGCAGGGGACATGGGTTTGTGCCCCAGTCTGGGAGGATCCCACATGCCGAGGAGCGGCTGGGCCCATGAGCCATGGCAGCTGAGCCTGCGCGTCCAGAGCCTATGCTCCACAATGGGAGAGGCCACAACAGTGAGAGTCCCGTGTACCGCAAAAAAAAAAAAAAAAAAGAATATATGAGGGCCATGTTTTGGGTCCCCTTGTTAGTAGTAACTTTTGTCAGAGGACTGTTTCTGATGGAGCAGAAGATGGCTGATGGAATTCCCAGGGAAGCCCGGTATAAAAAAGAAAGAAAATAAAGGGGGGAGGGCAAACAGCCTGTGACTTATTTTATTTCAATTTTTTGATTTTTATTTACTGAAAAAACTTAATTTTAAAGAAGGTAACACTTATTGAATGTTTATTATGTGAACAGCTTTCAGTTTGTTTTAAACCTGTAACTTTAAGTGTAACTGGCCAAGAAATTCATCAGTGGTAGTTAATGTCAACAGAGATAAGAAACAATAGAAAGAACAGGGTTACATATAATTCTTACCAGATCCAGTCAAATAGCCATTTCATTAAGTTACTTTAAGTCAGGCAAAGTCATGGAGACTATAATTGCGGTTAAAAATCATTGAATATTTAAGCAAAAGTAACATTTGGGGTTATCTTTTCCCAGGTCTCTTCTGAACCTTTTTATGAGAATGGGCAACAGCTACACATTTGTATATACAAGTCACCTCTTTGTGTGAGCAGATTCTCTATCTCTCAATCCTGATGGTTTACCCACATTGATTTTGTTCAGCTTTGCAAAGTATTCTGAATACATGATCACTGTTACAGTAAAATAATTCTAACTTGCCCATCTTTGTGTATAGCCTAGTAAAGGGAGTCTCTATATAATTCTTTCAGTATGTTAATTTGCAGCAAATAATTCAGCCTGTACAATATGCTCCTTTCCAGTCTTGAGCAAATCCTTTATCCCACCAAGATCAAAGGATCCCACTTATTTTTTGAGTGACTTCTTCCCTTTGACATGTTAAAATAATCTCCTTTTATTGGTTTCAGAGACCTTGCAAGTTGTTCTTCAAAACATTTTTGTTGTAGTTATTATTCTCCTCATTTATAATTGACTGGTTTCTTTTATACTCCCTTACCAATTTGGGGGAAATGCCCTCTTTTTTCTCTGATGATTTATACGGCTCTAAAAGTTCTCTTTTTAGTTCCTACTTCTACTGCTTATTTTCATTCCTTGGTATATGCTTTTCATGGAAAGTAAACAGCAATGAGGACGTACATAGGCTTTTTAATGGATTATTGACTTTTTAAAGTTCTTCCTTTCAAATATCTCCTAAATAGGGCCTACATTTATCACATTTCCCTTTTAAAAAATCTAGATTGTACAGGATGGGTTTCTTGGTTTTCCCCTGTCCAATGAGGATGTGGAATTTAATTATGTTATCAATTTTTGCCTAGTGCCTCACCCACAGCAATCTCTAGGGTCCATTTCTGATCCTGTTTAGGATGAAAGTTCCCTCCATTTCCCCTCCTTGTGGGATTTAGAAAGCAGTCCTCAATTTATTAACATCCAGCCCCCTACCCGTACTCCCATCTCCCATCCTGATTGAGCAGCTGGTTACTTTGTGTTTGGATAATTAAAGCCTCTTATTATTATTATCTGGATAAAATTATCAGCTTCCCCACTTCTACTTAACATTTTATGTCTCATCATTTCTCTTGAGTAAAAACATACATTTTTTTCAATATGGAGAAGTTTTAACATGAATTCTTTTTACAATCGAAAGTTTTTATATGAAAAGTTACAACATGAGTCTATCCTGTGAAGTTTATTCAAATAATACTTTTTGAGTGTCTGTTATATATCAGTTCTAGACACTGAGGATAAGCAGCGACTGAAATCAAAATCCATGCGCTTATATTCTACTGAGGGGTGGGGTAGGGAGACAACAAAGAAATAATTTGTCAGATGTTTATAAGAGCTAAAAAGAAAAAAAATATGTAGGATGATAATTTAGAGTAGCCCTTTTCTACCAGTTCTAACAGAGAATTAAGCTCTGATGCCCAAAGACACCCTTTATGTACAATGAATTAACTTCTCTCCTATGCACCTAGAATGACACCAGCAGTGTACAATCCTTGGGAGATGGGAGGAAACAGTCACTGAAATTGTTTTCTGTAAGGCTTAATACACTCATGGAACCCTGATAGAGAAAGTCGGGGTGACAGTTGTAGTAGGTAGTGCTGCTTTGGATCAGCTGACCAGGGAAGGCCTCTCTGACAAGAAGTCTTTTGATAAGAGACCTAAATTTAGTGAGGGAGGAGGGCCCTGCAGATGCAAGGTTAGGGTGAGGGGTAGAGGGCAGTGGCCAAGTATTCCAGCCAGCGACAAGAGTGGGCTTGGTATATTTGAGGAAGAGTTAAGAAGGCCAATGTGGCTGGAGCTAAATTATCAAGGGACAGAGAGGTAGGGATAAGATCAGAGAAATGGCTGGTGAGGGGTGGAGATGGGGTGATGAGGCAGCCAGAGGCATTTCAGCTCAAGTCAGTTCAACAGAGATGCACTGAGCTCCAACTGTGTGTCATGACCTGGGGGTTTCAGAGATGAATGAACCATGGTCTCTGTCATCTTGCACCTGACAATATAGATTATGTCACTTGGTTCACACTAAGTAAAATAGTGTGATAAATGCTACACCTTAACAATAAGCAGACAGGTGGCTGTAGGTTGAGTCCTCCCAGAAGCAGCTCCTGAGCCAAGCATTCAGGTGCTAGTGATTTATAAAGGAAGTGCCCACAAGGAGGAGGAATTCATAAGAGCCAAGTAAGGGTGGGATTTCAAGCAACAGACTAAGCCTGATCTATGGGGAATTCTGTAGTGTAAATTACACTGCAGAGTTTGTCACATTTTAAAGCAAAAGAGCTGTTAGTCATAGGCTGCCCAACAGGGTGGTGTCGCTCTCAGGCATTTTTGATTCCATATAAGTGAGGTGGCTTCAGTGTCAAAGGTAATCCTCTGAAGATTATCACAAAGGGAGTGGAGGGTGGGGGATGGTGTGAACACAGAGCTGGTGAAAGGGATTCAAGAGCATCTTGGGGCACCAACAGTCTCCATCCTAGGGCTAACAAAGTTTCTCAGTCTACAGGGTAGGGATTGAAAGACAGACATAAAATAGCAAGCTTTGCTTTGGTGGAAACCTTGCCTATTTGCTTGTTGCTATGTCCTCAGCATCTAGTCCAGTACTTACTCACCATAGAGAACCCCAGGGGTGCTTCTGAGTGGGAATGAATACATGCATGAATGACATTCCAGGCGCAGGAATTAGTCTTGAAAATTTTTAAGTATCATTTGGTGGAAACCACATGCCCCAATATTACATCTTCATAGAGGATGCTAAGCTCTTCTGCATAGGAATGGCAAGGTGGTAGAAATATAGTTCAGAAATCTGGGAGATATAGTCATAAAAATGTCATATATACTTGAGTGTGACCAAGTGAGAAGTGATGCATCTAAGGGACAAAAAGCCCAAACTACTTAGAGTATGATGTGTTTTATTAAAAATTACAAAGAAGGACTTCCCTGGTGGCACAGTGGCTAAAAATCCACCTGCCAATGCAGGGGACATGGGTTCGAGCCCTGGTCTGGGAAGATCCCACATGCCACGGAGCAACTAAGCCTGTGCACCACAACTACTGAACCTGTACTCTAGAGCCCACGAGCCACAACTACAGAAGCCTGCATGCCTAGAGCCCGTGCTCCACAACAAGAGAAGCCACTGCAGTAAAAAACGCGTGCACCACAATGAAGAGTAGCCCCCACTCGCCACAACTAGAGAAAGCCTGTGCACAGCAATGAAGACCCAGTGAAGCCAAAGTAAATAAATAAATTTATTTTAAAAAATTACAAAGAGGGCTTCCCTGGTGGCACAGTGGTTGAGAGTCCGCCTGCTGATGCGGGGGACACGAGTTCGTGCCCTGGTCTGGGAGGATCCCATGTGCCGCGGAGCGGCTGGGCCCGTGAGCCCTAGCCGCTGAGCCTGTGCTCCGCAACGGGAGAGGCCACAACAGTGAGAGGCCCGCGTACTGCAAGGAAAAAAAAGAAAAAAAAAATTACAAAGAAAAAAATTGGTGAAGACAATTTGTAAATTTTCAAGAAAATATGTAGGTGTGTCAGCAGTTAGTTTTTTGTGTGACTTGGTGTTAGACTGAGAGGGTCTCAGTATACGTGAGTGGCACTAGGATGTAGAGCTAGAAATCAGAGTTGTATCAGGCACCAGAGAGGGCTGAAAGGTTCCCTCTGGGTGCCAATTCTGACTGGTTGAAGTGGGAGGTCACTAACACTGGGTTGAGAAGGAGTCAGGCCATATCCAAGTTTAGAAGAATACTACTAATAATAGCTAACATTTATTTAGCACTTCCTACATGACAAACACTGCTTAAACACTTTATATTGTTTAATTAGCTCATTAACAGATGTAAGAGACAAGTACTTGTATTGCCATTATATATCCCTTTTGCAGATGAGAAAACTGTGCAATCATTATATCTTCCAAGGGCCAAACTGTCCAGGTTTATACAGCTGGTAAGTGGAGGAGTTGGGATTTGGGCCTAGATTCTACTCATAATCACTAGAATAAAGTTGAATGTCATGACTCATTAGAAAAGGGAGGAAGGACATATTGGTCATCCTTGCATTCTGGTCTTTTCCCCACCTTTCAAACACCGTCCATCCCCTTTAACAGCCAGTCAAATTAAACTACATTCTCTTCCTCAATGTTCCATCCTCTTGTGATTTTGTATGGGCCATTGCCAGCGCTGAAACACCCTTCTGCTAGTCCTTTCCTGGCTAACTCTTACTAGTTCTTTGGAATTCAGTTCAGGTATCACTTTTTGCAGAAAGTCTTCTCTGATATCAATAAGAATTGGTGTTCCTTCTTTGTGCTTTCTTATAGTGTATGAGCCTCACTTGTAACATAACACTTTTTATTTTGAATTGTGATGACTTAAACTTAACTTAAAATGAGCTAAAACACAGGGTTCATGTAGTGTTTTTATTGAATGAATGAGACTTGATTGCTCTCCTTATCTCTGTTCCACAGTACTTATGTAGTCTTCTAAAAGTTACCTGCACAGGAGTTGGACCACATGGAATTTCCAGCTCTGTTATCCTTTTCTTATATCAGTTTGGAACTTCCAAACATTTTATTCAGTAAGAATTTTTCTCATTTACATTTATGTTTTCTATTATATGCATACAATATGGTGTTTTCTTCCACGAACCATCCTCTCTCCTTTGTGGCTAAGCTTGCTAAGTGTGGTATCTCCATCTAAAAAATCACCTTGTTGGAAGGGGTACATGGGGGCTTTGACTTTATTAATAATATTTTATTTCTTCATTTGGGGGAGGTATAGAGGTACATATCGTATGTTTTAAGTATGAAATATTCCATAAAAATATTACAAAAAAGTATATATCTTTATAGATAATATAAAGAATATAAAGAACATAAACTTATCTTAAAACGTCCAGTGTGTTAGGTTAAATCTGTAGACATTTACACTACTAAACGGAAAAAAAGGTACCAGTTATTAAAATACAGATGCATAGACATAAAACGGTTATCCTGGCAAGATGGAAACTAGAATCTTGGGTAATCTGTGGGTCTTCATGAATAAGAAAAATTAAGTTTAGAGAAGATATTTATTGCTAGAGAGATAAAAACATAATTAGCAATCATAAAGCAGTCTGTGGGGCTTCTGAGCAGCATGGAGCAATGGGTGGATTTCTGGAGACTTGGTTATTTATGTCTTATCTCTTTCTTTTCAAATATTCCTAAATCTCTTACTAAGCAATTTCTGGGGAGGGGGGAGTGGGAGGAAAGGGAGGGAGGAGGGCTTGCATAAGCTAACTCCTGATTTATATCAGATACTAACCTATCCATTTCCTGGGATAGGACAGCCAGGTTATACTTGTGAGGCAAGCAGACTGAGAAACAGAAAATTAATGACAGCCTGGATGTTCTTTTTTCAAATTCTTATCCTCAAGCAAGAATTTCTTTGTTTCTCAATGCCTCTTTTTGTAATGATGACACTCACAAAGAGAAAATAAATTCTTTTCTAGTTAAAAATTTAAATTACTGATGCTGGTTAAATATCAGTGAAAAATGTACTTATTCTACCCAGTAGATAAAGCTAGAAATTTAAAAGGTGAGGAAAAAATTCCCCCCATTTGAATGCTGTGAAATACATTTTTAATAAGTGTGAGAGCAGAGGGAAGTTAGATTGCAGGCTTACACATCAGCCTTCCATATTTCTGATGTGGCAAAAAAAGGCACTTTTTTTTTTTAGATAAGTTTTTGTGATGTGTGTGTGTGTGTGTTTTTAAACATCTTTATTAGAGTATAACTGCTTTACAATGGTGTGTTAGTTTCTGCTTTATAACAAAGTGAATCAGTTATACATATACATATGTCCCCATATCTCTAGCCTCTTGTGTCTCCCTCCCTCCCACCCTTCCCATCCCACCCCTCTAGGTGGTCACAAAGCACCGAGCTGATCTCCCTGTGCTATGCGGCTGCTTCCCACTAGCTATCTATTTTACGTTTGGTAGTGTATATATGTCCATGCAACTCTCTCACTTTGTCCCAGCTTACCCTTCCCCCTCCCCACATCCTCAAGTCCATTTTCTATTAGGTCTGTGTCTTTATTCCCGTCTTACCCCTAGGTTCTTCATGACATTTTTTTTTCTTGTAGATTCCATATATATATGTTAGCATATGGTATTTGTCCTTCTCTTTCTGACGTACTTCACTCTGTATGACAGACTCTAGGTCCATCCACCTCACTACAAATAACTCAATTTTGTTTCTTTTTATGGCTGAGTAATATTCCATTGTATATATGTGCCACATCTTCTTTATCCATTCATCCACTGATGGACACTTAGGTTGTTTCCATGTCATGGCTATTGTAAATGGAGATGCAATGAACATTCTGGTACATGCCTCTTTTTGAATTCTGGTTTTCTCAGGGTATATGCCCAGTAGTGGGGTCGTATGGTAGTTCTATTTGTAGTTTTTTAAGGAACCTCCATACTGTTCTCCATAGTGGTTGTATCAATTTACATTCCCACCAACAGTGCAAGAGTGTTCCCTTTTCTCCACACCCTCTCCAGCATTCATTGTTTGTAGATTGTTTGATGATGGACGTTCTGACTGGTGTGAGATGATATCTCACTGTAGTTTTGATTTGCATTTCTCTAATGATTAATGATGGTGAGCATTCTTTCATGTGTTTGTTGGCAATCTGTATATCTTCTTTGGAGAAATGTCTGCTTAGGTCTTCTGCCCATTTTTGGGTTGGGTTGTTTGTTTTTTTGATATTGAGTTACATGAGCTGCTTGTAAATTTTGGAGATTAATCCTTTGTCAGTTGCTTCATTTGCAAATATTTTCTCCCATTCTGAGGGTTGTCTTTTCATCTTGTTTATGGTTTCCTTTGCTGTGCAAAAGCTTTTAAGTTTCATTAGGTCCCATTTGTTATTTTTGTTTTCATTTCCATTACTCTAGGAGGTGTATCAAAAAAGATCTTGCTGTGATTTATGTCAGAGTGTTCTGCCTATGTTTTCCTCTAAGAATTTTATAGTGTTCAGCCTTACATTTAGGTTTCTAATCCATTTTGAGTTTATTTTTGTGTATGGTGTTAGGGAGTGTTCTAATTTCATTCTTTTACATGTAGCTGTCCAGTTTTCCCAGCACCACCTTTTTCACAGAACTAGAACAAAAAAATTCACAATTTGTATGGAAACACAAAAGACCCTGAATAGCCAAAGCAATCCTGAGAAAGAAAAATGGAGTTGGAGGAATCAGGCTCCTGGACTTCAGACTATACTACAAAGCTACAGTATACAAGACAGTATGGTACTGGCACAAAAACAGAAATATAGATCAATGGAACAGGATAGAAAGCCCAGAAATAAACTCATGAACCTGTAGTCAACTAATCTATGACAAAGGAGGCAAGGATATACAATGGAGAAAAGACAGTCTCTTCAATAAAGTCACTTTTGAGCAAAATGGCTGTTGTTGGCAGAGTGTTCTGAGGGGACCTCACTAATTCAGTTAAAAACTAGGTCATACTCCACTACAGCAAATATTACTCCATAGAAAAACTCTGTGCAACAATAGCTTTCCAAGATCCTAGCACTAATCACTTTTTGTCACAAAATATAAGAATTTGGTAAAATCCCAGTAAAGAGAACTGAGACTCTCTTGGAATACTTTAAAATAGACTCACCTCCTTCATTTAGCTATCATGGCAGACTAACAGCACAGCTTGAGAGTTTGCCTAAATGTAGATGTTCTGTATCAGGAGGTACAACTTGGACTCAAGTTTAACTAGTGGTGGCTTCAGAATTGTTATAGGAGAGAGGCTAGAGGAGGTTTGGTGTGGGGGCCTGGGAGTCTGCATTTTAACAGGACTCTAGGGGATTCTGTTGCACACTTTGGGAAAAGCCTCAGAGAATAACTCTTAATAATGTAAATAGAAATTTGGTTAGTTAAGAAGGACATAAAACAAGTCAAGATATCACCAGAGAGTTCATCAGTTTGGTGTGGTTAACAAAAGGTAATAGGTTCTTTTTGCAATATTTACTAAATCAACTGGAATTAAACCTAGTTGTGAACCTGGCTTTTAAATTTACTGTACTGAATAGTCTTCAGAGTATTTATTCCCTATGAATTATTTTTAGCCTTTAAAAAATCTATTCTCACAAATTATGTGGAAGCTTTTCTTGTATTTCCAATCTTTATGTCATTAGTGATTTGTGTTGCACAGTTGATTTCCCTTGTTAAACAATGAGTTCCTCAATCTAGCAGCTTATATACGCATTCTCAAGCATGGCTGGATATAAATCACCTGTGGAACTTTTTAAACCCATAGTTGCCCAGGCTCCACTCCTCACTCCACTCGCAATCTCTAGGCACAGGACCCCCAAAACCTATTTCCTTAAAAGTGTTAATGTACACCCAAGCTTGAGAACCAGTGGTTTAAAGACAGCGCAATAAACTTTCTCTGAGACTTTCAAACATATTTTTCTTGGTTAGACATTTCGTTACTCCAGCTGCAGCCAGAACCATTGTTGTGCTAGATTCAGTGCATTCCCTGCAACTCTGAGCTTTGTGCTATGCTATCTCTGATAGAGACACTCATGAACAATGTCTGAGATTGCTAAGCAGGCTTCACTTGTAGGGCTGATAAGCCAGAGGCCCAAGACACACTAACAAGGGTGAAGTTTTCTCTAAGTGACAGTTTGATCACCTTGAGGAATAGTGAGAGAAAACTTCTGGACGCAGTGTCATACCACCTGGTCTGAAGTAAGAAGAAGGTTTTAGAGAATGCAGCACTTAGAACTTTGAATGACTTTGGTGCAGTCTTGAGTAATAAGGGCTTGACTGTGCTGAACAACAAATATTCTAGCGGCCAGTCTGAAAATACTTAGATTTAGGTGAAGTTTTAGAGATGACAGAGGCATTGGGCTTCCTGAATTCCAGACTCTGGAATTACTGACAGAAGGCTATCTCGACAATTTCAAAGATCCCTAAGATAGGATATTACAACCTCTCTGGCTTAGTTTGGATAGTTCTGGCCTGAATTGTCCAAGATGCTGCAACAATTAGCTCCCTACATGTTATTCCTATATGTTTCTTCCTGAGTTTGCCTGTGTAGCTCTGTGACAGATTGCAAGTTTCTAGAAAGCAGAAACCACTCATGTTGCTTCTCTGGCCAAGAGTATAGCACAGTGACACACATGCCCAATACTTTACGATGACCTAGTTCTCGATAAGGAGCGTCCAACCAAATCAGCACAGGTTTGTGTCCCATGGGCCAAGGAGTGTTGATGTTGAAATTAAACATTCCTTCCCTCAGCCTGTGCCCAAACTACGAGCATCACCAGAACACCCCTTGTTTAGTCAGTCACTGGAATGCTTCCATCACTTGAAGAAGGAAAAGGTCTTGAAACTTTTAGATAACATGGAACGGGGGTTATAACCATCATTTTCTGACAAATGTCCTCAAAATATTGCTACCCAAAGCGTGGTCCTCAGAACAGGAACATCATCATCACCGCTTAGAACCTGTTAGAAAGGCAGAGTCTCAAGCCCCCAACTCAGATTCAGTGGATCAGAATCCTCCTTTTAACAAGATGCCCAGGTCATTCTTATTCATATTTAGAATTTGAGATATCAATTGATCTAGTAATTGCTCAATCTAGCGCCAATCAACCCCCCAAACAGACACTCAGCCCTTTGTGTACACCTCGCACCCGCTCCACTCGGTAGCAACCGAACCCCCAGAGACATCGGAGAGGGTGCTGCCGAGGGCAATTTGGTGATTGGCTGGCACTACCACGTGATCGGGGCTGGTCCTCCCGTGCTACTGGATTGGCTCTCCTGGACGCTGACGGACAGGCCGGGGCGGGCCAAAGCTGGGTCTGAGAGGCGCGCGCGGGGGCGCGAAGGCGCGAGAACTCGAGTGCGCGTGCGCAAGCGGCGGGGCATTTTTTTTTTCCCCGAGCCGTCGGAGGGAGCCGGAGCGCTTCTCCCGAGGTAAGAACAGCCGCGGGGCGGCCTCCCTGCCCTTCCGCTGCCGGGTGCGGGCGAGCGGGGATGGGGGAGGTCTGGGGTTCGCCCGGCCGGAGAGCCTCGCTTAGGAGAGGATGCAGACCCGGGCTCAGCCATCATCCTTGGTGCCTCGGTTTCCCTTTTTCTGCTCTCTAATGCATCTGCCCATCCTCCTCACCGCGGTGACGGGTCCGCCTGAGGGGAGTTGCCCACCTGGCAGCCTCGCCTCAGCCTTTGTTTCCCGCCCGGGGGGATGCTGGTATCGACCCCCTCCCCAGGTAAAGGGTGAAAGGGGGTGGGGCGGGGGCCGGGGAGAAGATGTCTTTAATGCAGTGGGACCTGCCACATGTGAAAACGAAGAAAAAAATGTGGTGTCTCTTTGGCCAAGCCGCGGGACTCGAAGTAATCCGGCGGCGGCGAGCAAAGCCGAATTCCTGGCGCAGCTGTGCGGGCGGGGGTGGGGGCAAGGACCGGTGGGCCAGCCCAGGTGCACCGGTGCAAGGCTTCTCCGGACCTGCCCGCCAGCTCTCAGTCCCCGAGCTGCACCGAAATTGAACGCTTTCAGCCTGCTGAAGGAATCCAGAGATCCGTAAGGAGACGGAAAATGATGATTTTAAAAGCAGTTGGGCACTGGCGGAGCAGGTCTAAATGAGAGGCTACCATAAGAAATTACAGCGAAACTGATGACTGGTAATTGTGAGGAGGGAGATGCCTGCAGTGAACTGCAGACCAGACCATCACACTGATATTCTCCTTCAAGAAAACCTTTTTCTGAGGGGTGGGGTGGGGAGGGGAGGGCGTTTATCTCTGTAAACTGGTTATCTCTGAAAACTGAGGTTTTTCTGGGCTGCCGAAGCAAGTAATGACTTATTTCCAGCATGTTAATGGGCTGTAGGGAGAAGGGAAGGCAGGGTCTAAATTACACTCATTTAGATCTCCTTAATTCTTTGAAAAGTGCATGTTTAAAGAAGACCATTGGATGCCAAACCTGCTTGTGCATGGGGGGTGGGGGGTAATGTCTCCTTTAAGTCATACTTTAAAAAGGGCGGCATCCCCTGCCTCTTTCCTTCTGCATTTCCCCAGACCTGCAATAGCAAGGGCAAAAAGTCCCTTCAGTTTTCCACTGGTTAGTTTGTTAGATATACCTGGTAGTCTGCTTGGTAAGAAATGGTTCAACTAACTGTTATTAGGAAGATTTTACTGTATTCTGGAGTTTCACTGTAATTCATTTAGAACTTATTCTGGTAGGAAATGGACAAGAATCTCTCCGGTTCCTGGTAGCTACCGCTTCAAAGGCTTTTTATTACTCTTACCTTCCCCATCCAAAGTTTTGTGATTTTTTAGGAAACAATGTGATTTTTTTCAAGCATCTGAGGCACACCCCATGCCTGTGAAATGCCTACACTTGCTAAGAAACGAATTTACTTGGCAAGTTCAAGCTAACTGAAGAGGGAACACTTAAATTTGTTAGGGGGAATCAGAATTAACATCAACTGTAACAAATCAACTTTTGGTGGTTCTCTGGGGTGAGCGAAAGTAAAAGAGAAGGTGCTGCAAAGCTTGTTGGGAATATAACAAATTACTCTCATAAAGTAAAATATAGATTGTCACCTGACAGCTTGGAATAGTAAGAATAATTTTAAAATTTGTCAGTGATTTGTTTTTAGCTGGTATGCAGTGGGGAGAGGAAGGAATTCTGAGGCTGGGGTAGGTGGTATAGTTTGAAAAGGTATATGCTTATGTTTAGAGAGAAAAATGTCACTTTTGTTATATAAATACACAGAGGGCATGCAGTGTTTATCTTTAGCCTGTGGAAGGGAGGCAGGGGTTTTGGAAAGGTTGAGAAACACTTATTAGGTTACACAAGGGAAAACAGAAAGATTGGCAGGCTTAGTTCTTCAGGGAAGCAAGGTACCTCGGTGACCTACAGGACAAGGTTTATTCTCTGAGTCGATAAAAGCCCACTTTCAAAGGGTAGCTTTCAAAGCAACAACAAAATGATTTCCTTTCTGTTGTTTCTGTCCCCTGGGTCAGGGAGGGGGGTTTGGATAGTGAATGAGAGAGATTAGAGTCTGACCTGCATGCCTAAGCAGTAGTGTCCTTTGAGCAGGATCTGTGTCACATTGTGTAAATCTAAGAG
This sequence comes from Lipotes vexillifer, assembly GCF_000442215.2. Taxonomy (NCBI): domain Eukaryota; kingdom Metazoa; phylum Chordata; class Mammalia; order Artiodactyla; family Lipotidae; genus Lipotes; species Lipotes vexillifer. The sequence continues at coordinate 4,592,276 of NW_006785406.1, read as the reverse complement.
CCTTCACGTTGAGAAGGGTCTGAGCATCTTCCCTGGGACGCTTGCTGTAAGATAGAGCGGGATAACATTGCCACAGGTGGGGGCACGGGTGAGATCATCTGATACAGAAGCATGGGGGGTGGGGGAAGGAGAGCTAGGAAGTGTTTAATCCAGCGAGGCTCAGCCTTGAGGAGCCTTAAGGAGGCATTTATAGGCAGAGCCGCCTCACTATTGGCTAGACTGGCTGGGCATTTTGTGGCTTACAGAAGACCTGCCCTTCACCATGGGGGCTCCTGTGGAGTTCCGTGTCTCAGATTGTAAGCATCAGTTATGCTTGTAATGTGCTCTAGAAAAGAAAGGCTCACAAAGACACAAATCTAGGCTACCATTCTTTCAGACCCTTGGCATGTCACCAACTGGCTTCCAGAAAACAAGTTGTGCCCTCCCTACCAGTAGATGGCGCTGCTGTCTCTGGGAATTCCTGGAAGAGATGAAATATAGAGCTGGCAAACCAGCGGTGTGTAGCCTCTAGTATAGATTTTGAAAGGCTGTATTGGTTATCAAAGAAAATCTAAAAAAAAAAAAAGTTCAGAAAACCAGAAATGTTGCTCTAAGGTAGGGGTGGTGACTGTGGGGGTTGGGAATGGTGCTATTACTCTGCTGGTTGGGTGTGGGAGGTGGAAAGGGTAAACTGACAATGAAACCTCATAGCACAGGTTTTGAAAGTACTTGGCATACATGTTGGCTAATTGAGAATGAGGTTGAAATCATGATTCAATCAAAATTCCCAACAACTTAATAGTTTCTACTTCTTTGCTTATAAAACTAGTCTCTACATGTGGACGGGACTATGGAAATACACGTGTAACTTTTAAACCTGATCAGTATCCAATAATTACATGCTCTGAAGATAGTGGTGAGGGTATTAGTTAAAATAATGCTCGTAGTTACTATACTTCAGTGCTGTCCACAAAGGTAGGTCAAAGTTATTCTGAATCCTAAAACTTAAAAATTCCTAACAAGTATTTTAAGATTTTAAGATTGTATTAACAATTCAAATCTTGAACTCTGGTTTCATTGACCTTATTAGCCAGGGTTCATTCATCTATTCCCCTGTTTTGAAATACCTTTTTTGTTTTTATTGTTCTTTTTCATTTTTTGTAATTGACTGTTCTTTGAGATGGATTTTGTAGCCATGATATTTGAGGGAGGTAGTACTGTTGCTAGTGAGGTTGCTGTGCATATGAGCTTTGACCCTACTGGAGGCATAGAGCACTGCTGCTGGGAGTCATTACCGCAGTCACCTGCTTCCTCGTGCCATCCCCATTCTATGGCTCAGCTTATTTGAAGTTTATTTCTGTCTCTCTTCAAGTGAACTCATGAGCTAGGTTCTACTACCAGTGCCAAATCCTAAAATCCTGCTGATGCTAGATGGCAGTAGTCACAACAGTCCAGTAGCACTACCTCTTCATGTGACCTCAGATACATTTATTTGCCTTTCAGAACCTCAGTTTTCTCACCTGGTCACTGGGATTGGTGAGATGTGGTGCATGTCTCTTAAAATCCCTTCTAAGTCTAAAATTCTATGGCCAGGTGAGTCTTATAAGGTATTTCTGAAGCCTCTGAAAAATTCTCATCTAGAAGGTATTTTCATGCAGTGAACCTAGGGCAAAAAGAAATCTCACTAATATTTCTTCTCAGAGAAATGATTGTGCATTGTCTTAGAATCCTAATAATTCAGAGTTGTAAGAAACCTAGGGATGGTTTAACTCAACCTTCTCATTTTATAGGCAAGGAATTTCACCTCAGAGCTGAGTGACTTGACCAAGCTAACAGAGCTAGTGAGAGAACTAGGACCCAAGCTTGGGCTCATGTCAGTATTGCCTTCTCCAGTGCTGTGTTTCTTCACCTGCCATCAGTACACAGAAGATGCTGTGTCTACAGGGCTGGAGCCAAAAAAATTCTGAGTAATTCCTTAATGTAGGGTTTTAAAGCTACAGCATGAATAGTGTTGTGTTTGGGCAGAAATTCAAGGTCAGGCTTCTTTTCGTACCTCATTCTTTTCTTCACTGACTGTTATTTAGCAGCATTGTTACTATACATCCTTGTATTTTTAAAACTTTTCTGCATAACCTTTCCTGTAAGAAAAAGCTTTCATCACCCTAGAAGAGTCATTCCCCAATCAGATGTTTTTAAACTGCGTCCATGGACTCTCTGAGGGCTATGTGGATAGAAGAGTATTTACATATAATTGGCTTCCTTTGTAATCTTTTATATTTTCTCTATGCATTTAACAGATTATTCTGAGAAGGAGCTCCTTAGGCTTCAACAGATTGCCAAAAGGAGGGGAGGGTCCATGGCACAAAAATAGGGTAAAAATTCTAGGGTCTAGAACAGGTTCAGGGAAATGGCCAGGATGTGAGAATTTTTGAGGTGCTAGAGACACTATAGTGGAAGAGAGTTGAGGGTGGAGTACAGAAGTAAACCTATGGAAGTTCTTAGAACATTTTACCTTTATTAGAATGCTTGAAATTACTAAATGAAGATGCTGATAATAGCATTTTACCCATCTTAATGATGGATATACAAGTATGAATTTCCATTTATCATTCCTTGCTCAGTAAGTACGCCCTCCTAATTTCACCAAAACACTTTCAAATTTATATGGCTTTATTGGAGACATGCATACTAAGAGCCTCCCTTCTTCCCCAGTCTGATTTGATTTCCAGGTAAGTCAATGCCTTTCTGACTTAGGACTTGGAGTTTGGACTCCTGTCTCTCACTGCTGAGGCCCTATGTTTTACTTTCTGCTGTTAACTCCTAGGACTCACCATGATCTCAGAGATGCAAAATAATTTAGGTGTCGGGGATAAAAAATCTTGAGATTCCTTTATTTGTCCCCAGGGTTGACTACAGAAACCACTGCTCCTCCTCCGCTAATTATTTCCTTTCCCTTTTTTATTTGCAACCTCAAATTCTCTTTTTCTAATTGTCCCCTAATAGTAGTGACTCAGTGTGTGTATATGGAAACTAAAACTTCTTGTTTTTGCCAGAAGGTATACAGAAGTTAATTTGTGTTCAAGTCACATTTTTGACACAAGAGATATAACTTTGATGGAAATCACTATGTTCTGAAGAACGTCTGCTTGAAAATCTCAATGTCTGTCCAGTAACCCCCTCACTTATATTTGGTACGATGGTGACCCATATGCTGGTGAATGCTACCTTCTGGTACCGTCTTAGATTTGGGCCAGGGCAGCATTTATTCTCGCTTTAGGAGAAGAATAAAACTACCTTGTCTTCTTCAGAAGGAAAAGAAGAATTGAATTTATGTAATAAGAGAAGAAAAAGTCAAATTTCTGGATTCTAATTCCAGCACACTAAGTTGTTCTGAGATTTCGGGGACATCGTTGACTTCTCTGAGTTTGTTTCCTTGTCTGGAAAATAAGAGGGGAGAGCAGTGACCACTTAAATTCTTTCCAGTTCCAAAATCCTGTGACTCTATGAAATTTTACTTGGTACCCAGACTAAACATATCCTGAAAATGCTGGCTAGCTGGGAATTCATGTATAATCAAAGTCAGTGCCAAGATAATAATTCTTTGTATCTGCAAATCACTTTGTGGTATACAAAAATATTCTCTAATTTAAAAAATCTCTTTTCTACTTAAGGTGTGGTCAGAGAACAGCAGCATTGGTATCATCTGGGAGTTTGCAATCTGCATTTTATCAAGATGCCCAGGTGCCATGCATGTACATTAAAGTCTCAGAAGTGCTGTTTTGTCTCATTTTGAATCTCACGTTGACACACAGGTCAATGAGGGAAGCAGGGTATTTCACAGATGAGGAAACCATATCTCAGAGTTGTTAAGTAACTTTGTTAAGTAACTAAGTCAAGTTCACCGTGCTAGTGTCTCACCCAGAACTCCATACTCTAAAACTAACATTGTCTTCTTTGTTGGGCTGGAGTCAGGCTTGTATGAGTCTGATTACTAGCTACCTAGCAACCCATGGGCTTAGGTGTGGTTGTGTAACTGAGTGGAAGCAGAAAAGTGTTGTGGTCCACTTCTAGGAAGAAAACAGAAAAAGAGAACGCCCATGTGAGTTCCTCCATGTTGTTTTACGCTCCTCGTAGGCTGGAATGGAAAGGACCCCTGGGGGATCTTGGAAGCTGTGTTTAAGGATGGCAGGACTTTTGTCAGCCTGGGTGCCTGGATCACTGATCAAGGAGGGCCCCTCCACTGTTTGCTTGTCCAGTATGTATATAGGGACCAGAAACAAACTTTTACTGAACTAGAGCTAGTATATGTGTTTGGGTCTATGTGTTAAGTAAGTACTTAGCCTACACTAGCAAATTCACTTGAGCAGTAGCTTGGGACTTGCAGTTACGGATCTTCTGGCCTAATTCATTCATTCATTTCTCGTCTTTGGTAGTTGGTGATTGATCGGTTGTGGTCCACCATGCAGAAGTGAGTGGTGAAAGGCAGCAGAGCTGATGGGTTGCAAGGATGTAAGTGCGTTTGAAGGCTCTCACACCCTCTACTCCAGGGTAAGTCAAAGGCATTGTTGCCATTGTTGCTCTGGTTTTACTCTTGTATTAACAGCCTCTTGGAGTCAGTGCAGTGGGGTGCCCTGTTTGTGAAAGGTTCCCAAAGCCTTTAGTGATTCAGCTCATAAACACCATTAAGATCAGCACTTACAAAGCTAAAACCATTGTCAGGGTGATGGGATGGAATCTCTGCATGAGAATATCTCAGCACAAGAATTTTTAGTGAGTTTGTGTAGGATTTGATTTATGTGGGTGGTGAGGGTGTTGCTGGGCCTTCCTGAGATACACTGTAGAGGAGGGAACTAGGCCTGAGTGCCGCTTTCCTGTAGCCATATCATATTGTTAGCTCTGCTGGCTCAAATTCCCCTCTCTCAGCATCCTCCCCCTTCATGGATTACTTTACTTAACTTTTCCTGCATTAATCACTTTTCTTTTCAGGATGGGGGGCGGAAACAGCTTACCAGAGAGTTGATGATTCCCAGTTTGGTGGATAATAGCAGTAGCAAAGCACGTGGTTCTGCCGATTCCATTTTATTTTATCCAGTGTCACTGGAAGTCACATGTCCGTTCCCTCCTCATCTGTTTGCAGTCCCTAGTGTAACAGATGTAGGCACTGGGAGCATTATAACCAAAGCTGGCTTTGGATTTTCATTTGTCCTGAAGATTTTTGAGATCAAAAGGAGAAGTTCACTGTTCGGTGTGCCCTTCTCAGAGACCAGTGGAAGTCTGGGAGGGAGGGGTGGAAAGGACATCCAATCCTTTCTGAACTCTCTGGCTTCTAGAGCTTAAACTAAAATCAGACTCACTGAAGAGAAAATTATAGTTAATACAAATCTAAGCAGAGCTAAGGATGGTTAAGAAAGAGGGGGACAGGAAGTTATATAACAAAAATAAAAGTAATCAGCTGAAAAACTGGATGGAGGGTTGTTTTTAAGCATCTTATTTCAATACTGTGGTGCCCTTGCTGATAACGTCCCATTACCCAGGCTCAGACAGAGGGCACCCAGAAAGGCTGATGTCCTTCTGTGCCTCACATGGCTCAGTAATGAATACAATTTACTGAGCAAAACAGACAATTAGCAGCTGTAGACCTCTGGAGATTCCTATAAGCATACATCATTACTGCTCTGGAGTGATGCACATGCTTAGAGATAAGCAAAGCAGAGAAAAGGCAGCTGCAAAGCACATCAACAACTGAAGAGTCCAGGTGAGTGGCCAGACACAGACCCCAGCTCAGTGCCTGGGGGTCACTAAGGAAAGGACCTGGTATTTGCTAAGCTTTCTCATTAGAGGAAAGGAGCCAGACTTTGCCAGCTTTCCTCAATTTCCTCTGTGGCTCCCATATATTTTCCATTTTAAAAGTAACTAAAATGTATAGCATGCCAGAAATAACACTGAACTGGCATGTTTCTTGTGTAAATGTTGTACAAGAATCAAATTACAGAGGGAGCCATTCTTTATTGACTAGGGGCCAAAGAAAGTAGTGCTGGAGATGCCAGAGTATCAGGGGTTCTCATCCTCAGCACCACTGACATGCTGAGCCTGGCGATTCTTTGTTGTGGGCTGTCCTGTGCATTGTAGCATGTTCAGCAGCATCCTTGGCCTCTACCCACTAGATGCCGGTAGTTCCCCCACTCCACCCCACCACAGTCGTGACAATCAAAAATGTCTCCAGACACTGCCAAATGTCCCCTGGTGGGGAAAACTGCCCCTGGTTGAGAACCACTGCTGGATGCGTACAGTGACTTAATCTTGCTCTGAGTTTCTCTGGGACTGTATTTTAATCATTTAGCCTCATTTTACTCCAGTTTCCCTACCTGTAAAATGGAAACAGCATTTATAACTCAGTAGCCTAAAGAAGGGATGTACGTAGTTCTGTGTGATTACTTGGGAGCTCTATAAATGCTCAGAAATATCTGTCTCCCCAAATTTCCAGGACTCAAGGATCACTCTTAATCCTTGTGAAGGCAGTAGCTGAGGAGCAGGGGAGTTTGAAGGGTGAAGCATTAGTGGTGTGGGAAATGATGAACAGTACTGGATTCTGATTTTACTTGAGGGCTTCATATTCAGCTCATTTCAAAAATATACTCGTGAATAAAGGCTTCTTTTTGGAAAGTTAAAAAATGGGAGACTGGAGGAAGGAGAAGGAGGCTGTTCAGAAGAGCAGTTAAGGAAATTGCTTTTGACCGGGGGTTGGGGGGTTGTGGTAATCTCTTAATGCTAAAGTGACTCATGTATAATCAGATCAAAGGACATAAAGAAGTAACCCCCCCAAAGAAAAATATCCTCCCAAATGACTACTGATCCTAGAACAGATTTTGCAGGTAATACAACAAAGACCAGAGAATGTTTGGAGAAATCTGTTTTTATCCTAGAACTTTTACATTTATGTTTCTTCTCTCCTTTGGAATTATGGAAAAGGGTTTATCTTCAACCCATGCTCTTTGAATGATACATAAAATGTTTTAATATCACAGGTGTTCTGATAATCTTCTAGAACTCTGTGTTGGAATGGTGAAAAAGGCCATCACCCTGACTTAGGCCTGAAGCAATCACGTTATTTTACTAGAAAGCCTCAGTTTAACTCTAAGGAAGGGCAAGTGCAGGGATTAGATGTAAACTGTCCTGGCAGATTTGTGTTCAGCCTTGCTGTGTTTCTGGTCCCTGCAATTAGTAGATACATTCACAAAATGTACAACAAACACTACCATATTGACACAGGCACAGTGCGGACAGAGAACATTGCCATCATCAGAGGGAATTCTGTTGGATAGCACTGCTTCAGTCTATAAGGACCCTATTTGTCAGAAATGCACACTTGTAGTGACAGCATGTGCACTTGTTATAGCAAGACCTCATCTCATTTAAAACAGGATCGCATTTTGGACTTCTCCATCCTTGGGCACTTTTCAATCTGTGAGCGGCTGTTGCTGAACTTTTTACCTTGCTGCAGCATCAGTCTGTTACAGAAAGTGCCATGGGCCTGTCTCTCTGACATAACTGAGCGCACTGCCTCAGAAATATTTGTGCTTTAATCCAAGGCTGCTGAGCTGTCTGTTTCCATCTGGTCTCTCCATGCCCTGATCCTTGGTGGTGAAGCTAGTTTGTTCAGGATGTCTCTTTTGATACTGCCTAGAGCATAACAAAGAGTCTGGGAGAGGTGGCGAGAGAGTTTTCACCTTCCCTTCTTCCAAGACCCAGAGTGGCTCAAAAAAGTGTTTCATAAGAAGGTATTAATTCACAAGTTTAATCTCTCAAGTTTAATCTCTGAGGAGTTATCCCCTAAAGAATTAGTCTCTAGATTTTTCAACAGACATATTATAGTACAAATTTAGTAATTAAGCCCTTTAGCAACATGGAAGAATTTTCAGGTGATATATTATCTATTACTAGCACCAGCATTAGTTGCTCAGAAACTACCATAATTAGAACAAAGGAAAAGATGTGGAAATAAAGACACACATTTTAAGAGATGTAATTTAAATCTGAGCCCAAGACTGTTTTGCGTGGTAGCGGGACTGAGAACAAGGAGTTGTGTGCTGTGAGTAGTGTTCCTGGAGGGCAAGGGGAAGGAGGTGGCGGAGGCGAGGTGATCCCCAGACAGTCTTCGCTGGAATGCTTCACTTCTGATGGTGCGGTGCTGGTCCTCTTACTGCCCTCCTCTCTTCACTTTGCTTTTCTTTCCTGCTTTGGTCTGCTCGGAATGTTGGAGGGGGCTCAGTGTTTCTCAAGGGAGGTGCTGTTAACATTTTGATACAGTGATTCATCATCGTGTGGAACTTTGCTGTCCATTATAGGACATTTAGCATCCCTGGTTACTAAATACCTGTATTACTCTAACCAAGTTATTGAGTCAACCAGCATGGCCCCTGACATTTCCAAATACTGCCTGTGATTGAGAATCACTGGTTGCTAGAGAGTTGAGTGGGGTCTTTTGTTAGGAGGGAGGAGTAATTAGAGTTGCAGAAGGTGCAGTGCTCTGAGGGGCTGGCTCATTGATTTCTGATATGACCTGACCTTATCCCAGTGCTGGAACTGCTTTGGGAGCCAATCTTACTTTTTAGGGACCAGAAGAATCAGGTTTTGCCAGTGGAAAACTTGGTCCCTGAACCTGGAAATCAACCAAGAAGTCATAGGGGGGATTCTGTCAGTGCCACAGAGGGTGGAGAGACTACTAAGGTTCTTGACTTACTGTGGCTGAACCTTCTAGATCTACTGAAAGTAAATGGTGGTCTACATGTGGCAGGGATGGACTGGGAGAAAAAATGCAGCAAGGGCAATTTAAAGACAATCCAAGGGAAAGGGGCTTTGCCAGCCATTTCTTTTCTTTCTTTGTGATTACAAAAACTGGCAAAGTAGCCCTAAATTTGTGAGGTTATGTGTAGACTGTCAGATGGGAGATCTGAGATTGTTTTATAGTTAGTGAAGAGAAAAGGAACACTTTCAGACATCTTGCTGTGGGGCCCCTATAAATGTCTTTGATTACAAGAACAGAAACTCATTCAAGTTGCCTTAAGAAATGGAAGGCTTAAGTAAGGATGCATGAGAAAATAAAACAAATGTCAGACATGTGGCAAGTTGGGAGGAATCCCAGAGTCCTTTCAGGATGAGAAAGAGCTGTAGTTTGGCCAGACCTCATGGAGACAGGACCTAACTCAGGACCAGGAAGATTGTCCCCTGATCTGTTGCAACCCCAGCATGTATCTGCACTAACAGTACTTGATCAGTCCACATTCTACTTCTCGACCATTAACATGGCTCAGCATTTCCGTTTTGGCTTCTCTGCCCATGTCTTCCTGTCGCCACAACCTAACTGATGATCTGTGTACGGACCCAGAAGGAAAGGAATATGATAATTCTGTAGTAACTATCATCCCCCTGGTCAAAGCTCTTCTACCAGAAAGTCTTAGGGGTACTCTCTTTGTTCACACAGCTGTGGCCTAGGTCTTCTTGCCTCAACAGGACTGTGGTTTCTCTGGAAGGGAGCAATGGTGGGGTAGACTGATAGAACATGAGACCTCTCTGGTATAAGGACCCTGAATTCTTAACTCTTGGAATCAATATAAACAGTGTTTGTGGGTCATGTGTATAGTAAAGAATTGGAAGATTACTTTCAAAGCCTACACGTTCAGTAGCAATTGTGAAAAAGCCTGTATCCCTTTTTTTTTTTTTTTTTTTGAGGAGACTGGCTGCATCCCAGTGCAGAATGGTAGGGAAATTGCTGGGCTAGATGGTTGGGAAATGAGGAGTTGTATTTTCCATATGGATATCTTATTTTTTGCATCTATCAAATGTGATTCTCTCAACCACCCATGTATCCCACAGGAATAATGGCTAGGTGGCTGTCTAAATGTTGAAAGACGTTTTGACATCTCTGACAAGTGTTGTTCAATAGCTGGGTTTGTAAGATTCCAGTTCTGACAAAGGAAAATAACTTGGCTTATTACTCCAAAGATAAATTCCATATAGATGTTGTCATTTTGGGGATTACTGCCTTACAAAGCAGACTTTAAAGTGTTTTGTGTTGTAGTGTGTTTTGTTCATTTACCCCTAATCTTGGAGAGCTGAACCAGTGATTGAATATGACTTTACAAGGGAGTGCATTCTCATATTGCAGAAGGCTCTGTCCCTATTTATGATTCTGTGACAGGGTAAGAATGATGGTTCCAGCTCCATGGGCCTGCACAGCTGTGAAGGGTGTGCCCTATGGTAGCACAGTGAGCACATTGGCTCACTGAATCCACTGAAGGCTCTTACTCTTCTCAAGTAGCTGCAGCATGGTGGTGCCACATACAGAGAGTCAGTATTTCCTTAGATGCAGCTTCTTTTGAAAGAGGCAGAAGAGAAGTGCAGTGGGGCTTCTGCAACTGCTGGTTGAGGAAAGAATGTACTCTGTTATTGAAGGATGATCGGGATCAGCTTTCTCACCCAGCTGCTGCCTACTAAGGGGAAAGGAGCAGAGATGAATCTTTTGCGTCAGTTTCTCTTCTTACTCTGTGAAGATCCCTATCCCCTCTATTGAATTTTTTTAATGAGAAGGGAAAAATAGAGCATTGTATCGAATTAGTTTTAATGTATATATTCGTGTTTCTTCTGAGCAGGAAGATTTGTATACAGATAACCACATATTTCCAGATTAAAATCTTCAGTTTTAATTTTAAACAAGTGCTAACCTTACTTTATCTTTAGTTTATACTGTAAGTCAAATTTGTGCATATCTAATTTATTTTTTACAAAAATGAAACATTATGTTTTTTCTCATAGAATCAGGAATTAATATGCAGCCCCTGCATGAAGATTCTGTAGCAACAGTAAAGGCATCTGCTCTCTCTAGGGTGTAAAGAGATTCTGAAAGATGGTTGAGAGCCCCAGATCCTGAATTCTGGGATTTTGTCCTGCTGTAGTCCACTCTCTGTGAGGTTGTTGGGGGATAAATGTGCTCACGAGGCAAGGACTGAGGACACAGATGCTTGAGGGGAGGGCTGAAACTTCCAGCTTTAGTGAACTGTCCTGTCCTTCCCATGAGCCACAGGAAGGGGTGATAGATCCTACTCAGGCCTTTTCCCTCCTGAGCCCATCATTGAATCTTGGCCTTCAACTTTCCAAGAAACAAAGCTGTGGCTAGAGTATTGGGTTGGCCAAAAGGTTCGTTTGATTTTTTTTGCAAGATGGCTCTAGTAGCATTTAGTTGTCTTTAATGTCATTGAAACAATTTTGTTAGATTGTATTGTGACAGCTGTCATATCAGTGTGCATTTTAAAAAAAAACATCAAAATTGGTGAATTTTTGTGTAGCCATTTTAATACTGAAGATGGAAGAAAAAAGCAACATTTTCGGCATATTATGCTTTGTTATTTCAAGAAAGGTAAAAACAAAACTGAAATGCAGAAAAGGATTTGTGCAGGGTATGGAGAAAATGCTGTGACTGATCGAACATGTCAAAAGTAGTTTGCAAAGTTTTGTGCTGGAGATTTCTCGCTGGACGATGCTCCATGGTCAGGTACACCAGTTGAAGTTGATAGCGATCAAATCGAGACATTCATTGAAAACAATCAACCTTATACCATGCTGGAGATCGCAGACATACTCAAAATATCCAAGTCAAGCGTTGATAATCATTTGCACCGCTTTATTATGTTCATCGCTTTGATGTTTAGGTTCCACATAAGTTAAGTGAGAAAAACCTTCTTTTTTTTTTTTCTTTAACATCTTTATTGGGGTATAATTGCTTTACAATGGTGTGTTAGTTTCTGCTTTATAACAGAGTGAATCAGTTATACATATACATATGTTCCCATATCTCTTCCCTCTTTGTCTCCCTCCCTCCCACTATTTGACATTATCTACCAAAATTGAATGTATACATACCCTATAACCCAGCAGTTCTACTCTTTGATACATACCCAACAGAAACATATGCACATAAACACCAAGAGATGTGTTCAAGAATTTTGTAGTAGTATTATTCATAACAAGTTCAGATTGGAAACAACCCAAAAGTTAACAAACAGTAGAATGGGTTAATACTCAGTAGAATACAGTTTAACCTTAACAACATGGGGATTAGGGATGCTGAACTTCTGCACAGTCAAAAATGTGCATATAACTTTATAGTCAGCCCTTGGTATCCGCAGTTCAGCATCCATGGATTCAACCAACCCTGGATCGTGTAGTACTGTAGAATGTATTTGTTGAAAAAAATCTACATGTAAGTGGACTCATGAAAAAAATCTACATGTAAGTGGACTCATGGAGTTCAAACCTGTGTTGTTCAAGGATCAACTGTATTTTTATAGCAAAGAAAGTGATGAATCTCACAAACATAATCGTGAGCACAAGAAGACACACACACACACACACACACACACACACACACAGTCTTTTGGCAAAGACTAGGAGATTTATGGGTTCCTGGCTGTGGTAGGCTGAATAATGGCTATCAAAGATGTCCAAGTCCTAATCTCTGTAACCTTCGAATGTTAGCACACCTGGCAAAAGAGAATTACTGATGTTGTTAAGCTAAGGATACTGAGATGGGGAGGTTACTTGGATGGGCCTTAATTTTGCAATCAAAAGTGCCCTTATATGAGGGAGATCAAGGAAGATTTGACACAGAAGGAAAAGGCAATGTGAAGACTAAGGCAATAGGCTACACTCCTGGCTTTGAGGATAGGATAAAGGTCCATGAGCCAAGGAATGCAACTCTAGAATTTGGAAATTACAGAGAAAGAGATTCTTCCCTTGACCTTCTGGAGAGATTGCAACCCTGTTAACACCTTGATTTCAGCCCACTGAAAATTATTTCAATTATAACATCCAGAACTATAACAGATTAAATGTGTATTGCTTTAAGCCACCTAGTTTGTGGTAACTTTTTATACAACCATACAAAACTAACAGACATCTCTATCTGATTATTATGTGACCTCTAAACTAGCCATGTAGAGACTTCAATTGCCACACATAAAAAGTAGTTTATAAAATTAGTTCAGAACAGTATGTAAACAAACAACAAGTAGAAACAATAACAAGCCCTGGAGAAAGGAAAATCTGATTTCCAGAGTTGCCATACTCTATTATTTAAAATGTGCAGTTTTCAGTAAAAATTTATGAGAAAGAATTAAGTATGGCTCATACCTAGGGAAAAAAGCAGTCAATAGATACTGTTGAGGAGGTCCAGATGTTGGAATTAGCAGACACAGATTTTAAAAGATCCATTTTTAAAATGTTCAAAGACCTAAAAAATAAAATCATGTCTAAGGAATGAAAGGAAAATATGAGAATTATGTTTTATCAAATAGAGAATATCAATGAAGAGATAGACATTATTTAAAGAACCAAATAGAAATTCTGGAGTTGAAAAATACAATAGCTGGGGGGTGGAGTCAAGATGGCAGTGCAGGAAGATGCAGAGTTCGTGTCTCCCCACAACTAGGGTGCTTGCCAGATGCTGGTGGGGGACCTCGATGCCCAAGGAAACAGGAGAAACTCCCAAGCAAACCAGTAGGACATGGGGGGACTGAAAGGCAGAGAAGAATTGGAGCACAGACAGGACCGGGGCCCCTGAAGGGTGGCTGAGAGGGGGGAGGGGTTCCCATGCCTGGAGGGACCCTTGGGGGCTTGG
>NW_006785406.1:4574509-4574833 GCF_000442215.2 Lipotes vexillifer | reverse complement strand
TTGTCCAGCACTGTAGCTTGCTGGTCGTTGAGTGAAGCTGGGTGCTGGTGTTGAGATGGAGATCTCTGGGAGATTTTCGCCGTTTGATATTATGTGGGGCTGGGAGGTCTCTTCTTGACAAGTGTTCTGAAGTTGGCTCTCCCACCTCAGAGGCAGAGTCCTGACTCCTGGCTTGAGCAGCAAGAGCCTTTCATCCACTCGGCTTAGAATACAAGGGAGAGAGAGTAGAGAGAATTAGTAGAAGTAGGAGGAAATAGGAAAGAAAGAAAGAAAGCAAGAAAGAAAGGCGGGAAGGAAGGAAGGAGGGAAGGAAGAAAGAAAGAA
>NW_006785406.1:4506726-4573202 GCF_000442215.2 Lipotes vexillifer | reverse complement strand
TGAGCTCCGACCGAAACCCGAGCCTCAGCTCGCAGCCCCGCCCGCCTCGGCGGGCGAGCACACGAGCCTCTCGGGCTGGTGAGCGTCGGTCGGCACCGATCCTCTGTGCGGGAATCTCCCCGCTTTGCCCTCCGCGCCCCTGTTGCTGCGCTCTCCTCCACGGCTCCGAAGCTCCCCGCTCCGCCTCCCGCAATCTCTGCCCGCGAAGGGGCTTCCTAGTGTGTGGAGACCTTTCCTCCTTCACAGCTCCCTCCCACTGGTGCAGGTCCCGTCCCTATTCTTTTGTCTCTGTTTTTTCTTTTGCCCTACCCAGATACGTGGGGAGTTTCTTGCCTTTTGGGAGGTCTGAGGTCTTCTGCCAGCGTTCAGTAGGTGTTCTGTAGGAGTTGTTCCACATGTAGATGTATTTCTGGTGTATTTGTGGGGAGGAAGGTGATCTCCGCGTCTTACTCCTCCGCCATCTTTCCACCGCTCTTGAGAAAAACCTTCTTGACCATATTTCCGCATGCAATTATCTACTTAAACGTAACAAAAATGTTCTGTTTTTAAAACAAATTGTGATGGGCAGTGAAAAAGTGGATACGGTACAATAATGTGGAACAGAAGAGATCATGGGGCAAACGAAATGAATCACCACCAACCACACCAAATGCCTGTTGCACAGTGGTTGAGAGTGCCTGCCGATGCAGGGGACGCGGATTCGTGCCCCGGTCTGGGAGGATCCCACATACCGTGGAGTGGCTGGACCCGTGAGCCATGGCTGCTGAGCCTGCTGTCCCCTTTCTATTGGAAAGAACACTTATTAGATCACTTCTGAAATTCTTAATTATTGGCATTAGTAAAATATTTGCCAAACATTAAATAGTAGGACATTAGTAGTAACCCCCAATTAGTGTCTTTTACTTTGAGAGCCCCAAATCCCATGTCAGTATGGTACTGGACTTTAACTTCTTGTTCCTTCTGGTGTTTCTCTAAATGCCTTTCCATCTTTTCCCTCCTCTCACTAACCCTGTTACCTGGTGTAGATCCTTTGGTTTCTTTGCTCCCTTTCTTACATCTTTTCTGATTTTCAAAGTTCTGTGATTCCCAGCAGCCTGCAGGACAGTGTGCTTCTTAACTAGACATAAAGGCAGTCCACAGTCTGACTCCAACTTACTTTCTGACTTTGTACTCTTTCTATGCACAAACTGCTCCTTTCTCAGACTGGTCTTTGGTCCCATTGTCTGCTCTCAGCATAGATTGCCCTTTCTTTTCAGTGGCCATTTGGTTTGGTAGCATTGAAAGACCTTTAACCTGTTAGCCAGATCTTCATTTCCATCTGGTCTCTATCAGATTTTAGAAAGGTGACTTTGGGCAAAATATTTTATATCTCTCAGCCTCAATTTTCTTATTTGTAGGATGGGATTCATAATAACGCACTTATAGGCTGCTTGTGAGCATGGTACCTGGGTTAATCCCTCGCCCATGTCCTCTTTTCTTCCTGCCCAGCACAGAGCTCTGTGTGTAAGCTCATCATGTGTGCTTGCTGATGAAGTTACTGAACATCAGAATTGCCCAGCTGATCTGAATCACATTTCTTGATTAGCCGTCCTCTGCCTGCCACTGCTACACCTTCTCTAACCACATGTTTCTTAGATAAGACCCCAGCCCCACAACTCTATCAGTAAGTACCTAAAGATATACTCTCCTAGAGTATGGAGAAAGGGGACTCTTAAACACTGTTGGTGGGAATGTAGATTGGTGCAGCCACTATGTAAAACAGCATAGAGGCTCCTTAAACTAAAAATAGAGTTACCGTATGATCCAGCAGTCTTACTCCTGGGCATGTATCCAGAAAAGACGAAAGCTCTAATTTGAAAGATACATGCACCTCAGTGTTCATAGCAGCAATATTTACAATAGCCAAGGCACGGAAGCAGTCTAAAAGTCCATCGACAGATGAATGGATAAAGAAGATGCAGTATATATGTACAATGGAATATTACTCAGCCATGAAAAAGAATGAAATAATGCCATTTGCAGCAACGTGGATGGACCTAGAGATTGTCATACTGGATGAAGTAAGTCAGAAATGACAAATATCATATAATATCCCTTATATGTGGAATCTAAAAAAATGATACAAATGAACCAATTTACAAAACAGAAATAGACTCACAGACATAGAAAACAAACTTATGGTTACCAAAGAGAAAATGGGGAGGGGGGGAGGGATAAATTAGGAGATTGGGATTAACATACACACTACAATATATAAAATAGATAAGCAACAATGTGTAGCACAGGGAACTATGTTCAATATCTTGTAATAACCTATAATGGAGAATAATCTGAAAAATATATGTATGTATAACTGAATCATTTTGCTGAACACCTGAAACATTGTAAATCAACTATATGTCAATAAAAATAAATAAAAATTAAAAAAAAGATTAAATGAACTTGGTTCTTTGGGAAAAAAAGAAGATACTGTCCTCCTTCCACCTGTGATGGTGAAAATTATCCTGGACCCTCATAATGTCTTGGTGTATCTGCCCACATCAGAAATTGAAGGCAGTTGCAGGGTCACTCCATATAATATAATGCTGAGCACTGGTTCATTGTCTTCGCAGTTGTTTCCTCTCATGTATAGTGAGATTTATCATGAAGATCAAATGCTATGATCACAACTGTCATAAGGTATACCTCTTTAAAACAAACTCTTCCAGGGCCCAACCAACAGGCTTTGTATTCCAAACATCATTTAATAAAATGCAGCATGACATTAACAGGATTGCTTGTACAAACCCTTGGAGTTCATTTAAGCAGACTGTGTCCCATATTGATTCTCAGTTATAGCACGTTTGACATGAATAAACCTGCCAGTGTTCTCAAACAATGGTGTTGCTGTCCTGGAAGCTCTGCCCTTCTCACTGTAGAGCTGAAAGCATATTTGTGTTTCTTTTGTTCACTCTATTTAAATTATGGTTTTACACCTCTTGCTCAAATGATTTTAAGCCATATGTTAGGCTTATAAATTGTAGTTTTTAAAACCTAACTCCTTCTGGCCCTTCTCCCTCTTTCTTCCTCTTTTTTTCCTCCATTTTCCTTATTGTTTCATGCACAAAATAAGGCTTTAAATTTTTTTTCTACTCAAGGTGAGAATAACTTA
Source organism: Lipotes vexillifer (assembly GCF_000442215.2). Taxonomy (NCBI): domain Eukaryota; kingdom Metazoa; phylum Chordata; class Mammalia; order Artiodactyla; family Lipotidae; genus Lipotes; species Lipotes vexillifer. Next base: position 4,570,051 of record NW_006785406.1, on the reverse strand, counting down.
AATATTGCTTTTCTGGTTTGATTTTTTTTTTTTTTTTTTTTTTTTTTTTTTTTTTTTTTTTAGTTTTTAGCATGGGCTGCAATTTCATATATATGTGTGGGTCTCATTGCATTAATTTTGTCTCTTTTCTTGCTTGTTTTTAAAAAAATTTTTATTGGAGTATAGTTGATTTGCAATGTGTTAGTTTCAGGATACAACAGAGTGATTCAGTTATACATATACATATCCATTCTTTTCAGATTCTTTTCCCATATAGGTTATTGCAGAATATTGAGTAGAGTTTCCTGTGCTATACAGTAGGTCCTTGTTAGTTATCAATTTTATATATAGTAGTGTGTATATGTTAATCCCAATCTCCTAATTTATCACTTCCCCCCTCGTTTCCCCTTTGGTAACCATAAATTTGATTGTGAGATCTGTGAGCCTGTTTCTATTTTGTAAATAAGTTCATTGGTATCATTTTTTTTAGATCCTGCATATAAGTGATATCATGTGATATTTGCCTTTCTCTGTCTGACTGACTTCACTTAGTATGGTAATCTCCAGGTCCATCCATGTTGCTGCAAATGGCATTTCTTCATTCTTTTTAATGGCTGTGTAATATTCCATTGTATATATGTACCACATCTTCTTTATCCATTACTCTGTCGATGGACACTTAGGTTGCTTCCAAGTCTTGGCTATTGTAAACAGCTCTGCAATGAACATTGGGGTGCCTGTATCCTTTTGAACCATGTTTTTCTCCAGATATATGCCCAGGGGTGGGACTGCTGGGTCATATGTTAGCTCTAGTTTTAGTTTCTTAAGGAACCTCCATGCTGTTCTCCATAGTGGCTATACCAATTTATATTCCCAACCAGTGTAGGAGGGTTCCCTTTTCTCCACACCCTCTCCCGCATTTATTGTTTGTAGATATTTTGATGGTGGCCAGTCTGACCAGTGTGAGTTTTGCAGTTTTGATGTGCATTTCTCTAATAATTAGTAATGTTGAGCATCTTTTCATGTACTTTGGCCATCTGTCTGTCTTCTTTGGAGAAATGTCTAGATCTTCTGCCCATTTTTCCATTTGGTTTTTTGTTTTTTTGATATTAAGCTACATGAGCCATATGAGAGAAAATATTTGCTTGAGTTTATTGATGAGAGGCATAAGTACAACTGCATGGGTTTTTCTGTGGAAAAAAAAATTCCAGAAAGTTCCAAAAAGCAAAACTTGAATTTGCTGCACACTGGCAACTATTTACATAGCATTTACATTGTATTTACAATAACTTACATAGCATTTACATTGTATTAGGTCATACAGAGGTATTAGGTAATCTAGAGATTACTTAAAGTATACGAGAGGATGTGCATAGGTTATATGCAAACACTGTTATTTTATATAAGGGACTGGAGGGTCTGTGACTTTTGGTATCCCCGCAGATACCTAGGGATGACTGAATTGTTCTTTCCAGATCCTTTTTTTTGGAGAAGATTTATGATAGAGTTTTTTGTTTGTTTGGGGTTTTTCTGGGCTAGTAATCAGAAAGGTTATCTAGTGTAACTTCTTTGAATGGAGAGATTTTATAGGCAGGCAACAGGAGCCTCCCAACCACTTCTCTCCATGAGCACTGATGGAGGGAGTGCCTGCGTGTGAGTGTGTTTTAGGGTGGAAAAAAGGGAGGGTGCTAACAATAAACTGGGACACTGGGTTGCACGAAGTTGCTTGTTAATCCTTTTGAAGGGGAGACACCAGAACTCAGCCATGTATCCTTCCTCACAGAGTTATTCATAGTTGGAGGAGGCAAAAAATAAACAGCCTCTGATCAAGTTGGATTTTTTTTTAAACTGTTGATTTTGCGTTTCTTATATTACGGGCACCAGGATGAGGACAGCAGTGGGAAGGAGAGGTATAGCAGCTTATATGTAGCCACTTTGTGACTTGTGTTAGGTGGGGTATCCTACTCCTTCTTCAATTTTAAATAACCCTCTCAATTTCCTGCCCTGTGGGCTGAGAACTTTTTTCCTGCTGGAAGCTCTCCCCTGTTCCCTCAGAATTTAGGAAGAAGAGAAGATGGGGTCAGACCTGCCTCAGAACGATTGATAGCCCCTCTGTGGGTTTGTTCCTGAGGAAGGAAAAACAACTTGCATCTTACTTTACTTCACGTCACACCCTGCTTGGCCCTCAAATCGCTGCTCTCAGATGTGCTCTCTCCGCCACATCCTGTCTATCTGGGATTCCCTCCCTCTCTTTTAAAAGTTTTGCTGCTGGGCAGGCCACTAAATGTTGTGGCTAATCCCTTGTGCCTATAATCCTTCTTCCCAGGGTGAAAAAGATGGGAGAGGGATGCTCCTGAGGGGTGAGAAGCCCAACAAGAAGAGACCCAGAAGTGCCAAGGGCAAAGCCCTATTTCCCAGTTCAGCGCCAGGCCTCCCTGCTTAGCTGCTTCTTTGGGCATCGCAGTTTAAGGCCACATTTTGGAGCTAGCAGACTTTGTTACTTATTGGAAATTTTTTCCCCTCAATTACATATTTGTCTCCACAGTTAGATACTGAGTCTCCACAGGCGTGGACCCTGCCATGAACTTCTCTTGCATTCTTTGCATGGCCTACACTATAAGGAGGCACATGGCAGGGTCTCAGAATATGGGGGTTTCATTGCATTAATAGTTTGTAGCCTATCTTATTCCCTTACCTTCACTTAATTACCATTTTTATCTGTTTCTTCAATGACCACCACTTGCTTGGTTCTCCCTGGAGTAGCATTTATTCTTCCAGGTGGGTCAAACTCTGCATGCCTCCAAAGCTGTCTGCAGTAGGGTTGGTTTGGCCATATCTGACTTTATCTGTTGAGCTGAATCTTACCTTTTCCTCTCTTGTAACCCTGCAAAGAGCCTGCAATCTCAGGAACATGAGCCTCACTTTTTACTTAAGGAGCTTCCTTAACTACCAGGAGATGGAAGGGCCTGAGTTCTTTTTCATCAGGTCTCACTTAAATTGGCTGTGTGGTTAGAGAGTGTCCTTTCACCTCTGTGTAGTGTACTTTAATAATTGAGAGTCATCCCGGCTCCCCTAATCATGTCACTTACTCTGTTACTTTTGCTTTCATTAAAGTCATCCTATTCCTTTGTCCTAGTTGTTTAATGCAGTTTTTTTTTCCCTAGCCAGACTCATTTCTTTGAAGGGCAGGGACAAGACCTAATTCTCATTTATCCTTGGCTACCCTCTTTCTCCCTATAGACCAAGGGTAAGACTCCATTCAAATTAGGTGATCCATAAGTGTTTTAACCTAATTAAACCCAAGCATTTATAGAGTTCAACAGGAAGAAATGACTTTAATACATTAGCTTCTAAACACACCTTAGAGGTCAGCTGGTCCACCTCTTTTTATGATCAATTTATTGATTCAGTTATTTCTTCATTCATCCCTCCCTCCTTCCCTCTATTTTGTACCAGGCACTGCATAAGGAGCAAGGTATCTGAGGTGAATATAGACATGGAGCTTACTATCAAGTGGGGAAGATAGACAATGAACAAATAATAAAGTCTGAAAGCTGTAAGTACTGGGAGCTACAGAAGCCCACCACGGGGAGCTATCTTAGGGTCCAAGGAGGCTTTTGTGAGAATGTAAGGTTTAAACTGGGGATTATCAACCCAGAGAAGGGAAGTGACTTGCCCAAGGCCAGTCAGTAGCTCCTGTGTAGCAGAGCTTGGCCTGTAACCCAGATTTCTACCCTGCCCTGGGTTTATTCCCCTGAATTTCGTGAGAATACTGTGAAAACTCTCATCGTTAAAGTACTTTGATCTTCTGAATTTCATTGTGTACACAACTCTTAGCTATTACATGACTAGCTTACATTTTGATGAGAAAACCTTATATATTTTTTCCTTCCTTGCCACCTGTGAAGCAATGTGCAATGCTTTAGTACCTTCCCTCCTCCTGGAGTAGTTATTGGCTTGCCTTCTGTTAACCTCTCTCAATCCTGTGATAGTTTATGTTCTTCATAAGTTTTTTTTTTTAGATGTTGGGGGTGGGAGTTTAGTAATTTATTTATTTATTTTTGATGTGTTGGGTCTTCGTTTCTGCACGAGGGCCCTCTCTAGTTGTGGCAAGTGGGGGCCAGTCTTCATCGCATTGTGCAGGCCTCTCACTATTGCGGCCTCTCTTGTTGCGGAGCACAGGCTCCAGATGCGCAGGCTCAGTAGTTGTGGCTCACGGGCCCAGTTGCTCCACGGCATGTGGGATCCTCCCAGACCAGGGCTCGAACCCGTGTCCCCTGCACTAGCAGGCAGATCCCCAGCCACTGTGCCACCAGGGAAACCCCTTCATAAGTTTTAAGTCTTATTTAATTTCCCCTAACTCATTAGGAGATTTTAAACTTTGTCCTACAGGGTGGTAGGACTCAGGAATTATAGAAATTGAGAGTGGCCAAAAGATAAGCGATGAAAAGTAAGAACTTTAATAAAAATTTTAAAATTTCAGAATAAACTTCAGGGGTTCTCTGAGATGAGACTCAAGAGTAGAGACCGGAAAGAGATCTTTTTGCCAATTTTTCCTAACTCTTCAAACCTTGTTACATAGAGGGCTTGGCTAGAGATGCCAACTGGCAAAAACTAAGAGAACTTCATGTATCTACACACAAATTTTTCATGTAGTATGCATGGGAGGAAGAGCAAGGCAGTGGTGATGGAGTCCTTGGAAGGAAGATGTTAGAAATGGGCCCTCTTAACCTATAGATAGAGTGGGTATTCTGCATTGGGCCTGTACAGATAGTCCTATGATAGAAACATTTTATCATTCTGTATTAGTTTGCAGAGAAATACAGATAATATAATTTGTGCAAGATCACACATCTGGTTAATGAAGTCTTGAACTGTGTGGAATTGTCTGCAAAATGTTTACATTTAAGGGCATTTTTTTCTGGGTGGGTCTGTTTTCAAAAGATTCTCAAACAGGGTTCTCATCACAGAAAGGTTAAGAATAATGGTACTAGCAGAAAATACTGATTTTAAAAAGTTTGGAGTGATAGAATCTTTCCATATGTGTCATGAAAATCAGAAATTGTTTAAAAATTGCTCTTTTATTGTATAATAAAAGCTTACATATGACAAAAATCATGAGACTTAAAGATGTGACTAACTGAAAAATATTTAGAGCATGTTTATTGTTAATATCTCTAACATGCAAGTAGAAACACATCGGCAGTGTGTTTCAACAACATGATGGTGTTGGCAAGAGTGAAGACCTCTGGAAGGCTGTGGTTGGTTGGGTCTATGTTGTTATAACCTTTCTGGAGGGCAGTGTAGCAGCATACATAACTATGTGAGATGTGCATACACTTTGATTGAGCAATTCCAACTTCTACAATTTGTCTAGAGAAGGCAATTGTATGGCTACTGAAAGATGCATGCACAGAGATACCCATGGCAGGTTTGTGTTTTATAAGAAAAAACTAGAAATAACGTAAGTATTCATTAGTAGGAGACTTGTCACTAAATAATGGTACATGTCTACGATGGAATACTTGGTAGCCATTAATAATGATAAAGTTCTTCTGAACAGAGAGCCCGGAAATGAACCTACACTTATATGCTCACTTAATCTATGACAAAGGAGGCAAGGGTATATAATGTGGAAAAGACAGCCTCTTCAAAAAACAATGTTGGGAAAACTGGACAGCTACATGTAGAAGAATCAAACTGGACTTTTTTCTCATACCATGTACAAAAATAAACTCAAAATGGGTTAAAGACTTAAATATGAGACCTGAAACCATAAAACTCCTAGAAGAAAACAGGCCGTACACTCTGTGACACTGGTCTTACCAATATTTTTTTGGATCTGTCTCCTCGGGCAAGGGAAACAAAAGCAACAATAAACAAATGGGACTATATCAAACGAAAAAGCTTTTCTCTGTGAAGGAAACTATTAACAAAATGAAAAGGCAGACTACTGAATGGGAGAAGATGTTTGCAAATGATATATCCAATAGTGGGTTAATATCTAAAATGTACAAAGAACTCATACAACTCAACATAAAAAAAAAAACTCTATTAAAAAATGGACAGATCTGAATAGATATTTTTCCAAAAAAGACATACAGATGGCCAAGAGAAACATGAAAAGATGCTCAACATCACTAATTATTAGGAAAATGCAAATCAAAAACCACAAAATCTTAACACCTGTCAGAATGGCTATCATCAAAAAGGCAACAGATAACAAGTATTGGCCAGGATGTGGAGATAAGGGAACACTTGTGCACTGTTGGTGGGAATATAAGTTGGTGCAGCCACTATGGAAAACAGTATGGAGATTCCTCAAAAAACTAAAAATAGATCTATCATATGATCCAGCAATTCCACTCCTGGGTATATATCTGAAGAAAACAAAAATAGTAATTCAAAAAGATACATGTACCCCGATGTTCATAGCAGCATTATTTACAATAGTCAAGACATGGAAACAACTGAAACGTCCATTAATAGATGAATGGATAAAGAAGACACACACGCACACATCCATATACATACACAGACTGGAATATTAGCCATATAAATGAAATCTTGTCATTTGTGATGAGATGGATGGACCTAGAGGGTATTATGCTAAGTGAAATATGTCAGGGAAAAACAAATACCATATGATTTCACTTATATGTAGAATCTAAGAAAAAAACAAATGAGCAAACATTACAGAAACAGAGTCATAAAGAGAATAAACAGTCTGGTTGTGAGATTTGCAGGGGGTGGGGGGGCAGTGGGTGAAATAGGTGAGGGAGGTTAAGGGATACAAACTTCCAATTATAAAATGAGTCACAGGGATGAAATGTACAGCATGGGTAATATAGTCAATAAAATTGTAATAACTTTGTATGGTGTCAGAGGGTAACTAGTCTTATTGTGGAGATCATTTTGTAATGTATAGAAATATCAAATCACTATGTTCTAATATAACTAACAGTATAGTATTAAATTATACTTCAATTAAAAAAAGGTACTTTATTTTTATGGAAAGATATCTCTGACAAATTAGTTAAAATAATTCTGATCACAAAAAAATCTTAAATAATGTGAATCCATATATATATAATTGTTTTTATATATGTATGTGGGCAGAAGGAATATTTAATAACATCTTAGCAGTGCTTTTTTCAAGTGATTTTTATTTTTGTTTTGGTATTTTTCTGTGTAATTTAAATGCTTGTACAATGAGCATGCCTCATTAAAATTCCTAACAATATTTAAAACCTGCTTGGTCCTACTGATCAAGTGTTTGTAGCACTGACTAAACAAGGTAGCATGTTAAGTGGGTGGAAAGGACTGGACATTGTTTTTATAGAACATCTATTAAGTTCAACTTTATATACACTGTGACATTAGGTGATAGGGATACAGATAAGTGTCTTTGTTGCCTAGGAGCTTAAAGTCTAGAATAATTCCAAAGTGATATGTTATCAAGTAGGTCTGCAGTTCTGTGGCATGGAGTATGTAAATACCTGCCAAGCTTTTATGATGGCATGTGTATTCAAATTTGTCATTTTACCTTGAGTGTTTACCCACATGTGAAAGGAAAATCCATGAGTGCTTCACTTTGAAGGAGATATTTTGGCACAGTTTTATGGACCTCCAGAATCATTTAACTGAGTGTTGCTAACAGTTTTGGCACTTATTTTTAAAAGGAGCTAGCAATTTCTTTCATTGGCAATTCATTAAGTATCCTGACCACCTGCAATTTAAATCTGGTAGCATGGACCCTGAGTCTTCTCCATGGCAGTGCTGGAAAGTTGGGATGCATTTTCTAGGAGAAAAGGTCATTTATTAGCTTTGCAAATAAAATGAGTGCTTAGTCATTCCTTCACCCAGTTTTTATCTGACGTGGATGTTTTCCTCTAGCATCATCATATTGTTGTTTTCTTTAATAGATCTTTATTGGAGTATAATTGCCTTACAATACTGTGTTCTGTTGTACAACAAAGTGAATTAGCCATATGCGTACATATATCCCCATATCCCCTCCCTCTTGAGCCTCCCTCCCATCCTCCCTATCCCACCTCTCTAGGTCATTGCAAACACCGAGCTGATCTCCCTGTGCTATGCTGCTGCTTCCCACTAGCTATCTGTTTTACATTTGGTAGTGTCCATGCTACTCTCACTTCACCCCAGCTTCCCCTCCCCTCACCGTGTCCTCAAGTCCATTCTCTATGGCTGTGTCTTTATTCCTGCCCTCTCACTAGGTTCATCAGTATCATTTTTTCTTTTTAGATTCCATATATATGTGTTAGCATATGGTATTTGTTTTTCTCTTTCTGACTTACTTCGCTCTATGTGACAGACTCTAGGTCCATCCACCTCACTACAAATAGCTCAATTTTGTTTCTTTTTATGGTGGAGTAATATTCCATTGTATATGTGTGCCACATCTTCTTTATCCATTCATCTGTTTATGGACATTTAGGTTGCTTCCATGTCCTGGCTATTGTAAACAGTGCTGCATTGAACATTGTGCTACATGTCTCTTTTTGAATTATGGTTTTCTCAGGGTATATGCCCAGTAGTGGGATTGCTGAGTCATATTTTAGTTCTACTTTTAGTTTTTTAAGGCACCCCCATACTGTTCACCATAGTAGCTGTATCAATTTACATTACCACCAACAATGCAGGAGGGTTCCCTTTTCACCACACACTTTCCAGCATTTGTTGTTTCTAGATTTTTTGATGATTGCCATTCTGACCAGTGTGAGGTGATACCTCATTGTAGTTTTGATTTGCATTTCTCTAATAATTAGTGATGTTGAGCATGTTTTAAATTAAATTGCTTGTTTTTTGATATTGAGCTCCATGAGCTGTTTGTATATTTTGGAGATTAATCCTTTGTCCATTGTTTCATTTGCAAATATTTTCTCCCATTCTGAGCATTGTCATTTCATCTTCTTTATGGTTTCCTTTGCTGTGCAAAAGCTTTTAAGTTTAATTAGGTCCCATTTGTTTATTTTTGTTTTTATTTCCATTACTCTAGGAGGTGGGTCAGAAAAGATCTTTCTGTGGTTTATGTCAAAGAGTGTTTTTCCTGTGATTTCCTCTAAGAGTTTTGTAGTGTCTGGTCTTACATTTAGGTCTTTAATCCATTTAGAGTTTATTTTTGTGTATCACATTAGATAGTGTTCTAATTTCATTCTTTTACATGTAGCTGTCTAGTTTTCCCAGCACCACTTATTGAAGAGGCTGTCTTTTCCCCACTGTATGTTCTTCCCTCCTTTGTCATAAATTAGGTTATCATATGTATGTGGGTTTATCTCTGGGCTTCCTATCCTGTACCATTGATCTGTATTTCTGTTTTTGTGCCAGTACCATGCTGTCTTGGTTACTGTAGCTTTGTAGTATAGTTTGAAGTTGGGGAGCCTGATTCCTCCAGCTTTGTTTTTCTTTCTCAAGATTGCTTTGACTATTTGGCATCTTTCGTGTTTGCATACGAATTGTAAAATTTTTTGTTTTAATTCTGTGAAGAATGCTATTGGTAGTTTGATAGGGATTGCACTGAATCTGTAGATTGCTTTGGGTAGTAGAGTCATTTTTACAACATTGACACTTCCAATCCAAGAACATGGTATATTTCTCCATCTGTTTATGTCATCTTTGATTTCTTTCATCAGTGTTTTATAGTTTTCTGAGTACAAGTCTTTCACCTCCTTAGGTAGGCTTATTCCTAGGTATTTTATTCTTTGTTGCAATGGTAAATGGGATTGTTTCCTTAATTTCTCTTTCTGATTTTTCATTATTAGTGTATAGAAATCCCAGAGATTTCTGTGCATTAATTTTGTATCCTGCAACCTTACCAAATTCATTGATTAGTTCTAGTAGTTTTCTTGTGGCATCTTTAGGATTTTAATGTCATCTGCAAGCAGTGACAGTTTTACTTCTTCTTTTCCAATTTGTATTCTTTTATTTCTTTTTCTTCTCTGATTGCTGTGGCTAGGACTTCCAAAACTATGTTAAATAAGAGTAATGAGAGTGGACATCCTTGTCTTGTTCCTGATCTTAGTGGAAATGTTTTCAGTTTCTCACCGCTGAGTATGATGTTTGCTGTGGGTTTGTCATATATGGCCTTTATTATGTTGAGGTAGCTTCCCTCTATGCCCATTTTCTGGAGAGTTTTTATCATAAATGGGTGTTGAATTTTGTCAAAAGCTTTTTCTGCATCTACAGTGATGATCTTATAGGTTTTATTCCTTAATTTGTTAATATGGTGTATCACATTGATTTGTATATATTGAAGAATCCTTGCATCTCTGGGATAAATCCCACTTGATCATGGTGTATGATCCTTTTAATATCTTGTTGGATTCTGTTTGCTAGTATTTTGTCCAGGATTTTTGCATCTATGTTCATCAGTGATAATTGGTTTATAGTTTTCATTTTTATGATATCTTTGTCTGGTTTTGGTATCAGGGTGATGGTGGCTTCGTAGAATGAATTTGGGAGTGTTCCTCCCAAGGCAGTTTTTGGAAGAGTTTGAGAAGGATCAGTGTTAGCTCTTCTCTAAATGTTTGATAGAAATCGCCTGTGAAGCCATCTGGTCCTGGATTTTTGTTTGTTGGAAGATTTTTAATTACAGTTTCAATTTCATTACTTGTGCTAAATCTGTTTATATTTTCTGATTTTTCCTGGTTCAGTCTTGGAAAATTGTACCTTTCCAAGAATTTGTCCATTTCTTTGTGGTTGTCCATTTTATCGGCATGTAGTTGTTTGTAGTAGTCTTTTATAATCCTTTCAATTTCTGCAGTGTCAGGTATGATTTATCCCTTTTCATTTCTAATTTTAGTGATTTGCGTCCTCTCCCGTTTTTTTCTTGATGAGTCTGGCTAATGGTTTATCAATTTTATCTTCTCAAAGAACCAGCTTTTAGTTTCATTGATCTTTGCTATTGTTTTCTTTGTTTCTACTTCATTTATTTCTGCTCTGATCTTTATGATTTCTTTCCTTCTACTGACTTTAGGTTTTCTTTGTTCTTCTTTCTCTAGGTGCTTTAGGTGTAGGGTTAGATTGTGTGAGATTTTTCTTGTTTCTTGAGGTGAGATTGAATTGGTATAAACTTCCCTCTTAGAACTGCTTTTGCTGCATCCCACAGGTTTTGGGTCGTGTTTTTGTTGTCAGTTGTTTCTATGTGTTTTTTATTTTCTTTGATTTCTTCAGTGATCTCTTGGTTACTTAGTAGCACACTGTTTAGCCTCCATGTATTTGTGTTTTTTTTCCTGTAATTTCTTGTAATTGATTTCCAATCTCATAGCACTGTGGTCAGAAAAGATGCTTGATACAATTTCAACTTACTTAAATTTTCCGAGGCTTGGTTTGTGACCCAAGATGTGATCTATTCTGGAGAGTGTTCTGTGTGCACTTGAGAAGAAAGTGTATTCTGCCACTTTCAGGTGGAATGTTCTATAAATATGAATTAAATCTGTTTTAATGTGTCAGTTAAAGCTTGTGTTTCCTTATTTATTTTCTGTTTGGATGATCTGTCCGTTGGTGTAAGTGGGGTGTTAAAGTCCCCTACAATTATTGTGTTACTGTCGATTTCCCCTTTCATAGTTGTTAGCATTTGCCTTATGTATTGAGGTGCTCCTCTGTTGGGTGCATAAACATTTATAATTGTTATATCTTCTTCCTGGATTGGTCTCTTGATCATTACGTAGTGTCCTTCCTTATCTCTTATAACAGTCTTTAGTTTAAAGTCTATTTTATCTGATATGAGTGTTGCTGCTCCAGCTTTCTTTTGATTTCCATTTGCATGGAATATTCTTTTCTATCCCTTCACTTTCAGTCTGTATGTGTCCCTAGGTCTGAAATGGGTCTCTTGTAGACAGCCTACATATGGGTCTTGTTTTTGTATCCATTCAGGCAGTCTGTGTCTTTTGGTTGGGGTGTTTAATCCGTTCGCATTAAGGTTATTATCCATATGTATGTTCCTATTACCATTTTCTTAATCGTTTTGGGTTTGTTTTTGTGGGTCTTTTCCTTCTGTTGTGTTTCCCACCTAGAGAAGTTTCTTTAGCACTTGTTGTAAAGCTGGTTTGATGGTGCTGAATTCTCTTAGCTTTTGCTTGTCTGAAAACCTTTTGATTTCTCCGTCAAATCTGAATGAGATCCTTGCTGGGTAATCTTTTTTTTTTTTTTTTTTTTTGGGGGTACATGGGCCTCTCCCTGTTGTGGCCTCTCCCGTTGTGGAGCACAGGCTCCGGACATGCAGCCTCAGCGGCCATGGCTCACGGGCCCAACCGTTCCGTGGCACATGGGATCTTCCCGGACTGGTGCACAAACCCGCATCCCCTGCATCGGCAGGTGGACTCTCAATCACTGTGCCACCAGGGAAGCCCCTGGGTAGAGTAATCTTGGTTGTAGGTTTTTCTCTTTCATCACTTTAAGTATATCCTGCCACTCTCTTCTGGCCTGCAGAGTTTCTGCTGAAAAATCAGCTGATAACCTTATGGGGATCCCTTTGTATGTTATTTTTTGGTTTTCCCTTGCTAGTTTTAATATGTTTTCTTTGAATTTAATTTTTGTTAGTTTGACTAATATGTGTGTTGGTGTGTTTCTCCTAGTGTTTATCCTGTATGGGACTCTCTGTGCTTCCTGGGCTTGGGTGACTATTTCCTTTCCCATGTTAGGGAAGTTTTCCACTATAATCTCTATAAATATTTTCTCAGTCCCTTTCTGTTTCTCTTCTTCTTCTGGGACCCCTATAATTCGAATGTTGGTGTGTTTAGTGTTGTCCCAGAGGTCTCCGAGATTGTTTTCAATTCTTCTCATTCTTTTTTCTTAATTCTGCTCCTCGGCAGTTATTTCTACCATTTTGTCTTCCAGCTCACTTATTCGTTCTTCTGCCTCAGTTATTCTGTTATTGATTCCTTCTAGTGTTTTTTTCATTTCAGTTTTTGTGTTGTTCATCTCTGTTTGTTTTTTCTTTAGTTCTTCTAGATCTTTGTTGAACATTTCTTGAATTTTCTCAGTCCGTGCCTCCAATCTATTTCTGAGATTCTGGATCATCTTTACTGTCATTACTGTGAGTTCTTTTTCAGGTAGGTTGTCTATTTCCTCTTCATTTATTTATTCTTGTAGGTTTTTACCTGGCTCCTTCATCTTTTTTGACATATTTTTTTGCCGTCTTTTTTCCCCCTTTTTTTTATGAGTGAGATTGTGTTCCTGTCTTACTGGTTGTTTGGCCTGAGGCTTCCAACACTGGAGTTTGTAGGCTGTTGGGTAGAGCTGGGTCTTGGTGCTGAGATGAGGACCTCCAGGAGACCTCACTCTGATGAATATTCCTTGGGGTCTGAGGTTCTCTGTTAGTCCAGTGGTTCGGACTTGGAGCTCCCAGCGCAGGAGCTTCGGCACAACCCCTGGCTCATGAACCAAGATCCCACAAGTTACATGAGGCAGCCAGAAAAAAGGAGAAAATAACAAAGTAAAAAATAAATAAAATTCGACTAGGAAATTAACAGCTATCTTAGAAAAAATATAAAAATAAAAATATAGATGAAACAACAACTGGAAGGTAAAACAGAACCATGATAGTAAAAAAGAGGAGGAGAGAGAAAACAAAAAGGTGGAAAAGGCCTTGGCTTTGGAGGTTGGGGCCTAAGCAGAGGTGAGGTTTGGGTGGTGTGTGGGGCCTATGCTTCAGACCCACAGGGCTGGAAAAGGCCATGGGGGGTGTGGGGGTTGGGGCTTAGGCTCAACAGAACAGAAGGGGCCCAGGGTGCCTCCTGCCTCTGGTCTTAGAGGGCAGGGGACCCCACCTGGGAACCCAGCAGGCTTCCTGGGCTCAAGTGGGGTCAGGGGGCAAATTCTCTCCACTCCTCCTCCTGCTCCTCCGGTCCTGGAGGGCCCCTCCCACTTGACTCTCTTGTTCTCTCCTATGCCCTCCTCCCTCCTATGCCCACAAGACCAACCCGACCCAGAGGGGACCTCTGAAGGCATAGGACCCAGCCAGAGAGCCAGGCAGACTCCCCTGGCTGATTGGGGAGGGGAAATGCTAGGCGTGCTCCCCCCAGATCTGTACCTTTGAGGGTCCCTCCAGGTGTGGGACCCCCTCCCCCCTTTCAGTCACCCGTCAGGGGCACTGGTCCTGTCCGGCCTCCACTTTTCCTCTGTGTCCTGCTGGTTCACTTGGGTGTTCATCTCTTCTCCTTGGGTGTCGGGGTCCCCCACCAGCATCCTGCAGGTCCCCTAGTTGTGGGGAGACACGATCTCTGCATCTTCCCACACCACCATTTGACTCCGCTCGGGGTCCCCCACCAGCATCCTGCAGGTCCCCTAGTTGTGGGGAGACACGATCTCTGCATCTTCCCACACCACCATCTTGACTCCGCCACCTCCATATTGTTTTTTGACATTGGAAAATCATAATCTCTTGAGTGAAGGCAAAATAATATCCATGAAACCTTTTTAGAGTTTTTGATAATTTTATTAATTCTCCATTAACATCTCATTATTTAAAACTTTTAATTTTCGGTGGGCTTAGAAAGTAAAAACATCTATCTGCAGCTAATGGACATTCTTTTGGGCCAAAGGCTAGGACCCCGTGGTCTAAAGAATCTCTTTCAAAGGAAGTTAGTTAATGTCCTCTCCCATCCAATCGCCTCTTTTACTCTTATGAGAATTTGTGCTAAGGGGAATCTTTGAGAGCATATTCCAACTCAGGACATGTATACTGCCTTAGAAACTTGAAGCAAGTCTTAAATGAAACTTACTTTCACAGAATTAAATTTGTTTCATTCTGAAATCTGGTGATATTATTTAATGCCAGTTCATTTCTACAAAGATTTATCAAACCCCTGTGGATTCAGGGAGAAGAAAGATGGGAGACAACACTTCTGAGGACTTTAGCCAGTCCCCTGGGGCATGCTGAGGGCTCACTGGTGATCTTGGGTTTAGAGTCAGAGCATTCAACAGAATTCTGTGTGTTTCCTCTCTCTGGGCCTGTGTGTGAAGGAGTGTAGAGAGGAAGTCAGCCAGGGTGTGGCTTTGCCAAGTGAGCGGGTTCCTGTGAGAGTGGGAGGGAGTGGTTATGACAATTGAACATGGAATTTAAACTGGTGAAGGAGGTGAGGCCAGACGTGAGGTGAGGAGGACGCTGAGGGAAAGTGAGAAGTGGGAGGATCAGTAGGTCTCACTGGGGTCACTGGAGTGGGAGTACCAGAGGTGGGAAACTGAGAGGATGGTGGTAGTTGGAGAGGAACGTGGAGGAATTTCAGTTAAGAACTGGTGTGTGTTCTTGGAGTTAGGGTGGAGGACAGGGACTGAGAAGTGGGGGATTGGAAGGACCATCTACGTGGACACCAAATTCACCTAGAATTGTGGCCACCATAGTGATGGAGAGTGACAGGGAGCCAGGAAACCAGATCTTCCTAGACTGCAGGAAAATGGGTGATATGGTCTGATTTTTTGTGATTCAGAACTCAGAGTTTTTACAGAAGAGGAAAGAGGGACAGTGGTCTAGATGTGGTGAAGAGAAGCAATAAGAACTTCCACCCTACCTCTAAGCCCTGTGGTTTGAGAATGTGGGGAGAAAATAGACACCACTTGAGAGGGCTGGGAGTGGGAGAGCAGTGTCCTCAGGGAACAGCCAAGTAGGAAGATAGAGGGAGCATTCAGAGAGGAAGGGGATCTTCCTGATGGCTGCCTGTGAGTTCCAGAGAGCACAGGAAAAGGGGCTTCAGACACTGGGAGGGAGAGGGTGAGAAGTAAGGTCAAGACAAAAGTATGAAAGAGGCTGTTTGGGCATAAAAGTTGGAGGGATGATAAGTGACTTGGGCTTCTCATTGTGTCTGTTGTCAACAGGAATAAAAGGTATAATGAAATTAGTCCTGATATTCCCAAGGCTGAGTATAGGGAATGGGATGGGAGGCAGGCAGTGTGGATATTGGAGCACCCAGTGTTCTGGGTCTTCAAACAGACTCCTGCTTGAGGGGTAGTCTAACCCCAGCTAGAGGAGGGCTTATCTTAATTCTGAGCACTCAGCTCATCCTTACCCTTGCCCAGGGAAGGGTAAAGAGCAGGAGAGGGTCATGGAAGGCTCTTCTGCTTTATTCAGCTTTGTGAATCACTTCACATATTTCACACATTGACAGCATCACTTTGACTGTGACATATTCTGCTAATTACTTTGTGCCTGATAAAGAGCCCTCCTTCTTTTCTTTTTTCTTTCCTTCCCATTTACCTGTTTGTACTGCTTGTGTCTGGATAGACCAAGGCCGTAATGTGTGCTAGTCTGAGGGCAGAGCATTGCAATATGCCCTGTAGGGCTCTGCTCAGTTAGATACTGTCTGCAAGAAGGTATTTGGTTTAAAACCAGGGATCACTTCTGCCAACCTCAGGGGCATCAGTTCTATCTTCTGGGCAATCCAAACAGGATTCCGTAGTACAAGCCAAAAGAAACTAAACAACTAAATGTATGAACTGACCTTTCAGTGACCTATTTTGGGGAAATTAATTTGTGTTTAACTCTTTGTGAGCACTGGATTTAGAATTCAAAATGAACTCCTTGAGTCCTGACTGCCTCCCTGTGGACAGATGCTAATTTCTTAATTCTTACAAGAAGAGATCCAAGAGAGATTTGTCAGAAGGACCTAATTTTAATTTTAACTCCTCTTTCTGGAATCCTGCTACCTTTACAAGGATATCACACAGAAATGACATTTCATGAAACATTTGAGTTGTTTTAACATTTCACTTCTAAAGGTCTACTTTGTGTGTGAGGGGAATTCTCAGAAATGAATCATACTTTTCCAAACAAAGGGAGAGAACAAATGTGAATATAAAGGTTGGCTGGAGAAGGAACACATTTTTCTTGTGGAAAATTACAGCATGTGGTAGAGGTTTCAGAGGTGGACTGAAGCAGGGGAAGATGGCACTGATGAAATCATGATTTTAAAGGTACCCCTTCCCTCCTTACAAAGAAATGTATCCTACAGATCACTTACATAGTACATAAATAATAAACACAACCAAGTTTTACTGGCATTTTTTTCCAACTTTGCATTGACACTTCCTCATATCTGCAGTATAGTCATGGTCATAGTTTGGTCCCTGCAAGATTCTGAAAGTCCTGAGATAGCAAAGTTAAATCACATCCCTGCCAGGCTGTAAACTTTTAAAAGCAGGACAAGACATTTTATGTCTTACACAATGACTTTGGGGAAATGATTTCACCCTTTGGGATGTCCTAGATGCCAGAGTCACAATGACATGATACTTCAATGAATGTAAATGTATTCAATGTATATTTGTTGAATAAATTAAATTATGGCCAGTGTATTATTTAGTACTGTATGTTGTTTTCTACTTCTGTGGCTGCTAGCAATTCAAATACTTGTGTGTAAGGAAATGTACAAAAATACACACATACAGGTACACACACAGAGACATATACTGATACAGGAGATACCTGGATATACAGAGAGACACCTTGACTCTTCGCTAACATAATTTTCAATTAGCCAGAATGTTGCATTTCCCAACTAGGTATGTATAAGTTTACTGTAAACGTAGTTGTATTTCGTCAGTTTTTAATCATTTGCCTCATAGAGGAAACAACCATGTTTAGGAAGCTATGTCTTAGGAAATAAAAATCAGCTCAGGAAGGGGAATGTGGCATCTCTTGGTAGCTTAAACCTAATCTCTCCACTGCTGACATAGTTTTGACATTTTTAATCTCTAGTTTGTGCAGAAGAAACCCAATTTTTTTCATGCTCTATAAACAAGTTATTCTTATGGAAAAAGTGAAGGGGCCTCAACATAGGTTCATATTCCTTAATTAAGAGCTTCTATGATGAGAGAGAAGATCAAGGTGGTGGGATAGGATGTGGAATTCACCTCACCTGACAAACACATAAAAAATACATCCTCGGGCCTCCCTGGTGGCGCAGTGGTTGGGAGTCTGCCTGCCGATGCAGGGGATACGGGTTCGTGCCCCGGTCCGGGAGGATCCCACATGCCGCGGAGCGGCTGGGCCCGTGGGCCATGGCCGCTGAGCTTGCGCGTCCGGCAACGGGAAAGGCCACGACAGTGAGAGGCCCACATATCGGAAAAAAAAAAAAATACATCCTCATGTAGAACAGTTCTTTTTTTTTTTAACGTTTTTATTGGAGTATAATTGCTTTATGATGGTGTGTTAGTTTCTGCTTTATAATGAAGTGAATCAGTTATCCATATCCATATATCCCCATATCTCTTCCCTCTTGCATCTCCCTCCCTCCCACCCTCCCTATCCCACCCTTGTAGCTGGTCACAAAGCACTGAGCTGATCTCCCTGTGCTATGCGACTGCTTCCCACTAGCTATCTTTTTTACATTTGGTAATGTATATATGTCCATATATACACTACCACTCTCTCACTTTGTCCCAGCTTACCCTTCCCTCTCCCTGTGTCCTCAAGTCCATTTCCTAGTAGGTTTGTGTCTTTATTCCCATCTTGCCCCTAGGTTCTTCATGACCATCATTTTCTTTTAGATTCTATATATATGTGTGTTAGCATACGGTATTTGTTTTTCTCTTTCTGACTTACTTCACTCTCTATGACAGACTCTAGGTCCATCCACCTCACTACAAATAACTTAATTTCGTTCCTTTTTCTGGCTGAGTAATATTCCATTGTATATATGTACCACATCTTCTTTATCCATTCATCTGTTGATGGACACTTAGGTTGCTTCCATCTCCTGGCTATTGTAAATAGAGCTGCAATGAACATTGTGGTACATGACTCTGTTTGAATTATGGTTTTCTCAGGGTATATGCCCAGTAGTGGGATTGATGTGTCATATGGTAGTTCTATTTTTAGTTTTTCAAGGAACCTCCATACTGTTGTCCATAGTTTACATCCCACCAACAGTGCAAGAGGGTTCCCTTATCTCCACACCCTCTCCAGCATTTATTGTTTCTAGATTTTTTGATGATGGCCATTCTGACTGGTGTGAGATGATATCACATTGTAGTTTTGATTTGCATTTCTCTAATGATTAATGATGTTGAGCATTCTATCATGTGTTTGTTGGCAATCTGTATACCTTCTTTGGGGAAATGTCTATTTAGGTCTTCTGCCCATTTTTGGATTGGGTTGTTTGTTTTTTTGATGTTGAGCTGCATGAGCTGCTTGTAAATTTTAGAGATTAATCCTTTGTCAGTTGCTTTGTTTGCAAATATTTTCTCCCATTCTGAGGGTTGTCTTTTCGTCTTGTTTATGTTTTCCTTTGCTGTGCAAAAGCTTTTAAGTTTCATTAGGTCCCATTTGTTTATTTTTGTTTTTATTTCCATTTCTCTAAGAGGTGGGTCAAAAAGGATCTTGCTGTGATTTATGTCATAGAGTGTTCTGCCTATGTTTTCCTCTAAGAGTTTTATAGTGTCCAGTCTTACATTTAGGTCTTTAATACATTTTGAGTTTATTTTTGTGTACGGTGTTAGGGAGTGTTCTAATTTCATTCTTTTACATGTAGCTGTCCAGTTTTCCCAGCACCACTTATTGAAGAGGCTGTCTTTTCTCCATTTTATATTCTTGCCCTCTTTATCAAAGATAAGGTGACCATATGTGTGTGGGCTTATCTCTGGGCTCTCTATCCTGTGGAACAGTTCTTACTGAAAACTAACTGGATCCTGGCAGAAAGATTCCTGTATAAGCAAGGTTGTAAGAAAGATCCACATGGAATTGGGTAAAACATGAAGAGAAATGTGCCCCAGGGAGGGGACTCAGAGGAAAACGAAGATTTTAAGGTCAGAGATCCTCCTTGGGGAGTAAATGTTTTGAACTACATATTGGGCACCCCAGTCCTGGGGTCCAACACAGGGAAGATAAGCTCCCTTGATTGTTTGGAGGGCCAGTGTGACTAACAGGAGGTCTGTTGGAAGCCTGGCCTCCACTTCTGTGGAGCACACACCCACTTGCTTTCTCCCGAGGCAGGGCAGGGATGGAGGATTGAAACTGCATGGGTGGCTGCTGGTTTCCTGTGACCGTCTGTGTGCATGCCCCAGCCTGAGCTGAACAAACGTTCCAGCACCACTTCTTATATCATGTCACAGCTTCACACCAGAGTGATGGCCAAGGAAAGAGTTTGGCTGTTAGTCACAGAGGTCACCCAGACCCAAAGCAACATCTGAGCAGGGCAGGGACAGCCATCACTGGCACTTGCACTGGCAGTATATCCAAAGAGCCCCAAACTCTGTGGCTGGACCTCCACAGCCTGCACCCCATCACATGCCAAGAACTGTCACATGCTGAGAGCCTGCTCGGGCCCTTCTTGCTCCATCAGTGCTCCCCTCTGGGGCTAGGATGCTGTTGTTGGGATGTGGGAGAGCTCACAGTTAAAGGGAACAGAGCCAGCTCAAACCTGACCCTCAGGGCTTCTACTCCAGTAACTTTGGACCTGACCCCTCCACTAGGGCAGTGATGGCCACTGAGCAGATGGGAAGCCCTGGCTCACACCTGGTTCAAGCCCTAGCCCCTTCTTCTCCAGCTTTACCTCCTACCTAGGTGACAGCTGCCAGCACACCCTGAGGAAAGATGGGACTTATATTCACATCAGATCCAGCTCTCGCATCAAAGCCATTGGGCACATCCTTTGTGCCCACAAAATGGGGCATGTCCCAAATAAGGACACCCCTTCAGGACCTCAATAGGTAACTGTTTCCCCTAACTTCATAGAGACAGAGAAAGTTAAGCAAAATGAGAAAACAGCAGAATTGGTCTCAATTGAAAGAGTAAGAGAAAACTCTTGAAAAAACAAATAATAAAACAGAAATAAACAATTTACCAGATAAAGAATTCAAAGCATTAGTAATAAGAATGCTAACTGAATTTGGGAAAAGAATAGATGAATGTGGTGAGAATTTTAACTAGAAAGGAACTAGAAAGTATAAAAAAGTACCAGTCAGAACTGAAGAATACAATAACTGAAATGAAAAACACATTAGAAGGATCAATAGCAGAACAGGTGATACAGAATAATGCATAAGTCATCTGGAAGATAGAATGATGGAAATCACCCAATCAAAACAGCAAGAAGAAAAATTTTAAAAAATGATAAAAGTTTAAGACATCTTGGGGATAAATGAGGCATTTGCATTATAGGGGTCCCAGAAGGAGGAGGAGACAGAGAAGGGGGTTGAAAATGTATTTGATGAAATTATGGCTGAAAACTTCCCAAACCTGAAGAAGGATACAGATGTACAGGTACAGGAAGCATAGAGGATCCCAAACAAGATGAACCCAAACAGACCCACACCAAAACATATCAAAATGGCAAAAGTTAAAGAGAGAATTCTAAAGGAATCAAGAGAAAAAGTCATATACAAGGGAACCCCCTTAAGACTCTCAGCTGATTTTCTTTTGCAGAAACTTTGCAGGCCAGAGGGGACTGGCAAGATATATTCAAAGGGAAAAACCTGCAACCTAGGATACTCTACCCAGCAAGATTATCATTTAACTTGAAGGAGAGAGAAAGAACTTCTCAGACAAGCAAAAATGAAAAAAAGTTAATCAATAATAAACCTACCCTAAAAGAAGTGTTAAAGGGTCTTCTCTAAGTGGAAAAGAAAAGGCTATAACAAGAAATAAGGATCTATAGGAAAGGAAAAAATCCTACTAGTAAAAGCAAATGTATAGTAAAGACTGAGTATCAACCCCATAAATAATCTAGTACAAATGTTAAAAGACAAAAATGTGAAAGCAACTATAACTATAATTAACAGTGAAAAGATAAACATGAAAATGTGAAATATGAAATCAAAACCACAGAATGTTGGGGAAAGGAGTAAAAAATTTATATCTTTTAGAATGTGTTTGAACTTAAATGACTACCAGTTTAAAACAAGTAAATATAGTTTTAGGTCAACATATATGAACTCCATGATAACCATAAATCAAAAGCCTACAATAGATACACAAAAACTAGAGAGAATGGAAAATAAGCATACCATTGATGAAAACCATCAAACCACAAGGGAAGAAACTAAAAGAAGAAGAAAACACAGAAGAACTGGAAAACAAGTAATAAAATGGCAACAAGTACATAGCTATCAATAATTACTTTAAATGTCAATGAATTAATACTCCAAAGAAAAGAAATAGGGTGTCTGATTGGATAAAAAAACAAGACCCGTCTATATGCCACTCACAAGAGACTCACTCAGAGCTAAGACACACACAGACTGAAAGTGAGGGGTTGGAAAAAGATTTTTCATGCTAAAGGAAGTGACAGGAAAGTGGAGATAGCCATACTCATATCAGACAAAAACATACTTTAAAACAAAGGCTATAACAAAAGACAAAGAAGGGCATTATATGATGATAGAGGAATAAATACAAGAAGAGGACATTACGCTCATTAATATATATGCACCCAATACAGACACCCCTAAATATATAAAGCAAATATTAACAAACATAAATGGAGCAATTGACAATAATACAATAACAGTAGGGGACTTTAACATCCCACTGACATCAATGGCCAGATCATCCATACAGGAAATCAACAAGGCACACATTAGACTAGTTGGACTTAATAGATATCTACCAAACATTCCATTCCAAAAAAGCAGAATACACATTCTTCTTAAGTACACATGGAATGATCTGCAGGGTAGATCACGTGCTAGGCCACAAAACAAGTCTCATCAAATTTGAGGCTATAGAAATTATATCAAGAATATTTTTCAATCGCAACAGTATGAAATTAGAAATCAATTAAAGAAAAATGGGAAAAGCACAAACACGTGGATGCTAAACAACATGATAAGCCAATAGATTAATGAAGAAATCAAAGAGGCAATCAGAAAATACCTCAAGACAAATTAAAATGGAAGCACAACACTTCAAAGTCTATGAGATGCAGCAAAAACAGGTCTAAGAGGAAACTTGATAGCAATGAAGGTCTACCTCAAGAAACAAGGATCTCAAATAAGCAACCTAACCTACTATCTAAAGAAAGTAGAAAAAGAAGAACAAACAAACCCCAAAGTCAGGAGAATGAAGGAAATAAAGATCAGAAAGGAATAAATAAAATAGAGAGCAAAAAACAATAGAAAAGAGCAATGAAACCAAGACCTGGTTTTTTGGAAAGACAAAAGTGATGAAACTTTAGCCAGGATCATCATGAAGAAAAAAGAGAGGACCCAAATAAAATAAGAAATGAAAGAAGGGAAGTAACAACTGAACCACAGAGACACAAAAAATCATAAAAGAATACTATGAACAATTATATGCCAACAGATTGGAGAACCTAGAAGAAAAGAACAAATTTCTAGAAACATACAACCTGCCAAGACTGAATCAGGAAGAAATAGACAATCTGAACAGACCTATTACTAGTATTGAAATTGAATCAGTAATCAAAATTCTCCCAGCAAACAAAAGTCCAGGATTGGATGGCTTCACAGGGGGATTTTACCAGACATATAAAGAAGAGCTAATACCTGTCCTTCTCAAAACCTGCAAAAAATTGAAGAAGACAGAAGAATCCCAAATTCTTTCCACCTCACCATTACCTTGATACCAAAACCAGAAAAAAGATACTACAAAAAAATTACAGGCTAATATCTCTGCTGAAATTCAAAAATGCTCAATAAAATGTTAGCAAACTAAATCCAACAATATGTAAAAAAGGATCATACACCATGATCAAGTGGCAGTTATTCCAGGGATACAAGGATGCTTCAATATCCAAAAATTGATCAATATGATACACTGCTTTAAGAAAAGGAAGGATAAAAAACACATGGTCATCTCAATAGATGCAGAAAAAACATTTGACAAAATTCAACATGCATTCATGATAAAAACCCTCATCAAAGTGGGTATAGAGGGAACATCTCTCAACATAATAAATGCCATTTATGACAAACCTGTAGCTAACATATTCAGTGGTGAAAAGCTGAAAGCCTTTCCTTTAAAATCAGGAACAAGACAAGGATGCCCACTCTTGCAACTTCTCTTTAATATAGTATTGGAAGTCCTTGCCACAGCAATCATACAAGAAAAAGAAAGAACATTCATCCAAGTTGGAAGGGAGGAAGTAAAACTGTCACAGCAGATTACATGATACTGTATATAGAGAACCATAAAATCTTCACATAAATATTATTAGAACTAATAAGTTAATTCAGCAATGTTGCAGGATACAAGATTAATACATAAAGTCACTTGTGTTTCTTTACACTAATAATGAAATATCAGAAAGAGAAATTCTTTCAAAACTCCACTTTAAAATTGCATCAGAAGAATAAAATACATAAGAATAAATTTAACCAAGGAGGTGAAAGACCTATACTTTGAAAACTGTACAACATTGAATAAGGAATTTGAAAATGATTCAAAGAAATGGAAAGAAATACCATGTTCTTGGAAAAATTAATAGTGTAAAATGTCAAGACTATCAAAAGCAATCTACAAATTCAATGCAATCCGTATCAAAACACCCATGACATTTTTCACAAAATGAGAACAAATAATCCTAAAATTTATATGGAACAAAAAAAGACCGTGAATTGCCAAAGCAATCTTGAGAAAAAAAGAACAAAGCTGGAGGTATAACTCTATGTGATCGCAGACTGTACTACAAAGCTAAAGTAATCAAAATATCATGGCACTGGCACAAAAACAGACAACAGACACACAGATCAATGGAACAGAATAGAGAGCAAAGAAATAAACCCACATACTTATGGTCAATTACTTTATGACAAAGGAGGCAAGAATATACAATGGAGAAAAGGTAGTCTTTTCAATAAGTGGTGCTGGGGAAACTGGATAGCTACATGTAAAAGAATGAGATTAGAACATTTCCTCACACCGTATACAAAAATAAACTCAAAATGGAGTAACACCTCAGTTTAAGACCTGAACCTGAGAAGCAAGAACTACAGTCCTGCAGCCTGTGGAACAAAAACCACATTCACAGAAAGATAGACAAGATGAAAAGGCAGAGGGCTATGCACCAGATGAAGGAACAAGATAAAACCCCAGAAAAACAACTAAATGAAGTGGAGATAGGCAACCTTCCAGAAAAAGAATTCAGAATAATGATAGTAAAGATGAACCAGGACTTCGGAAAAAGAATGGAGGAAAAGATCAAGAACATGCAAGAAATGTTTAACAAAGACCTAGAAGAATTAAAGAACAAACAAACAAAGATGGACAATACAACAACTGGAATGAAAAATGCACTAGAAAGAATCAATAGGAGAATAACTGAGGCAGAAGAATGGATAAGTGACCTGGAAGACAGAATGGTGGAATTCACTGCTGTGGAACAGAATAAAGAGAAGAGAATGAACAGAAATGAAGACAGCCTAAGAGAACTCTGGGACAACATTAAATGCAACAACATTTGCATTATAGGGGTCCCAGAAGAAGAAGAGAGAGAGAAGGACCCGAGAAAATATTTGAAGAGATTATAGTCGAAAAATTCCCTAACATGGGAAAGGAAACAGCCACCCAATCCAGGAAGCACAGAGAGTCCTATACAGGATAAACCCAAGGAGAAACATGCCGAGACACATAGTAATCAAATTGGCAAAAATTAAAGACAAA
Organism: Lipotes vexillifer; assembly: GCF_000442215.2. Lineage (NCBI taxonomy): Eukaryota > Metazoa > Chordata > Mammalia > Artiodactyla > Lipotidae > Lipotes > Lipotes vexillifer. The sequence continues at coordinate 4,544,496 of NW_006785406.1, read as the reverse complement.
GAAAAAGTATTGGAAGCAGTAAGGGAAAAACGACAAATAACATACAAGGGAACTCCCATAGGTTAACAGCTGATTTCTCAGCAGAAACTGTACAAGTCAGAAGGGAGTGGCATGATATACTTAAAGTGATGAAAGGGAGGAACCTACAAACAAGATTACTCTACCCAGCAAGGATCTCATTCAGATTCGATGGAGAAATCAAAAACTTTACAGACAAACAAAATCTAAGAGAATTCAGCACCAGCAAACCAGCTCTACAACAAATTCTAAAGGAACTTCTCTAAGTGGGAAACACAAGAGAAGAAAAGGACCTACAAAAACAAACCCAAAACGATTAAGAAAATGGTAATAGGAGCATGCATATCTATAATAACCTTACATGTGAATGGACTGAATGCTGCAACCGAAAGACAGAGGCTTGCTGAATGGATACAAAAACAAGACCCATATATATGCTGTCTACAAGAAACCCACTTCAGACCTAGGGACACATACAGACTGAAAGTGAGAGGATGGAAAAAGATATTCCATGCAAATGAAAATCAAAAGAAAGCTGGAGTAGCAATACTCATATCAGATAAAATAGACTTTAAAATAATGTTACAGGAGACAAGGAAGGACACTACATAATGATCAAGGGATCAATCCAAGAAAAAGATACAACAATTATAAATATATATGCAGCCAACATAGGTGCACCTCAATACATAAGGAAACTGCTAACAACTGTAAAAGAGGAAATCAACAGTAACACAGTAATAGTGGGGGACTTTAACACCTCATTTACACCAATGGACAGATCATCTGAACAGAAAATTAATAAGGAAACACAAGCTTTAAATGATACAATAGACCAGATAGATTTAATTGATATTTATAGGACATTCCATCCAAAAACAGCAGATTACACTTTCTTCTAAAGTGAGCACAGAACATTCTCCAGGATAGACCACATCTTGAGTCACAAATCAAGCCTCAGCAAATTTAAGAAAATTGAAATCATAGGAAGCATCTTTTCTGACCACAACACTATAAGATTAGAAATCAATTACAGGGAAAAAAACTTAAGGAACACAAACGCATGGAGGCTAAACAATACATTACTAAATAACCAAGAGATCACTGAAGAAATCAAAGAGGAAATAAAAAAATACATAGAAACAAATGACAATGAAAACACGATGATCCAAAACCTATGGGATGCAGCACAAGCAGTTCTAAGAGGGAAGTTTATAGCTATACAATCCTACCTCAAGAAACAAGAAAAAACTCAAACAATCTAACATTACACCTAAAGGAACTAGAGAAAGAAGAACAAACAAAACCCAAAGTTAGCAGAAGGAAAGAAATCATAAAGATCAGAGCAGAAATAAATGAAATAGAAACAAAACAATAGCAAAGATCAGTAAAGCTAAAAGCTGGTTCTTTGAGAAGATAAAACTGATAAACCATTAGCCAGACTCATCAAGAAAAAGAGGGAGAGGACTCAACTCAATAAAAGTAGAAATGAAAAACGAGAAGTTAGAAGAGACACCACAGAAATACAAGGCATCCTAAGAGACTACTACAAGCAACTCTATGCCAAGAAAATGGACAACCTGGAAGAAATGGACAAATTCTTAGAAAGACATAACGTTGCACAACTGAACCAGGAAGAAATAGAAAATATGAACAGAGCAATCACAAGTAATGAAATTGAAACTGTGATTAAAAATCTTCCAACAAAGAAAAGTCCAGGACCAGATGGCTTCACGGGTGAATTCTGTCAAACACTTAGAGAAGAGCTAAAACCCATCCTTCTCAAACTCTTCCAAAAAATCGCAGAGGAAGGAAAACTCCCAAACTTATTCTATGAGGCCACCATCACCCTGATACCAAAACCAGACAAAGATACTGCAAAAAAAGAAAATTACAGACCAGTATCACTCATGAATATAGATGCAAAAATCCTCAACACAATACTAGCAAACAGAATCCAACAACACATTAAAAGGATCATACACCATGATCAAGTGGGATTTATTCCAGGGATGCAAGGATTCTTCAATATATGTAATTCAATCAGTGTGATACACCATATTAACAAACTGAAGAAGTAAAACCATATGATCATCTCAACAGACGCAGAAAAACTGCTTTTGAGAAAATTCAACACCCATTTATGATAAAAACTCTCCAGAAAGTGGGCATAGAGGGAAACTACTTCAACATAATAAAGGCCATATACAACAAACCCACAGCAAACATCATTCTCAATAGTGAAAAACTGAAAGCATTTCCTCTAAGATCAGGAAAAAGACAGGGATGTTCACTGTCACCACTATTATTCAACATAGTTTTGGAAGTCCTAACCATGGCAGTCAGAGAAGAAAAAGAAATAAAAGGAATACAAATTGGAAAAGAAGAAGTAAAACTGTCACTGTTTGCAGATGACATGATACTATACATAGAGAATCCTAAAAATGCCCCCAGAAAACTACTAGAGTTAATCAATGAATTTGGTAAAGTTGCAGGATACAAAATTAATGCACAGAAATCTCTTGCATTCCTATACACTAATGATGAAAACTCTGAAAGAGAAATTAAGGAAACACTCCCATTACCATTGCAACAAAAAGAATAAAATAACCTAGGAATAAACCTACCTAGGGAGACAAAAGACCTGTATGCAGAAAACTATAAGACATTGATGAAAAAAATTAAAGTTGATACCAACAGATGGAGAGGTATACCATGTTCTTTGATTGGAGAATCAATATTGTGAAAATGACTGTGCTACCAAAAGCAATCTACAGATTCAATGCAATCCCTATCAAATTACCAATGGCATTTTTTACAGAACTAGAAGAAAAAAATCTTAAAATTTGTATGGAGACACAAAAGACCCCGAGTAGCCAAAGCAGTCTTGAGGGAAAAAAATGGAGCTGGAGGAATCAGACTCCCTAACTTCAGACTATACTACAAAGCTACAGTAATGAATACAATATGGTACTGGCACAAAAACAGAAACATAGATCAGTGGAACAAGATAGAAAGCCCAGAGATAAACTCATGCACCTATGGTCAACTAATTTATGACAAAGGAGGCAAGGATATATAATGGAGAAAAGACAGTCTCTTCAATAAGTGATGCTGGGAAAACTGGACAGCTACATGTAAAAGAATGAAATTAGAACACTCCCAGACACCATACACAAAAATAAACTCAAAATGGATTAGAGACCTAAATATACGACCAGACACTATAAAACTCTTAGAGGAAAACATAGGAAGAACACTCTTTGACATAAATCACAGCAGAATATTTTTTGATCCACCTCCTAGGGTAATGGATATAAAAAAAAATAAATGGGACCTAATGAAACTTAAAAGCTTTTGCACAGCAAAGGAAACCATAAACAAGACGAAAAGACAACCCTCAGAATGGGAGTAAATATTTGCAAATGAATCATCAGACAAAGGATTAATCTGCAAAATATATAAACAGCTCATGCAGCTCAATATTAAAATAACAACCCAATCCAAAAATGGGCAGAAGACCCAAATAGACATTTCTCCCAAGAAGACATACAGATGACCAAGAAGCACTTGAAAAGCTGCTCAACATTACTAATTATTACACAAATGCAAATCAAAACTACAGTGAGGTATCACTTCACACCAGTTAGAATGGGCATCATCAGAAAATCTACAAACAACAAATGCTGGAGAGGGTGTGGAGAAACGGGAACCCTCTTGCCCTGTTGGTGGGAATGTAAATTGATACAGCCACTATGGAGAACAGAATGGAGGTTCCTTAAAAAACTAAAAATATAATTACCATATGACCCAGCAATCGCACTACTGGGCATATACCCAGAGAAAAACATCATTCAAAAAGACCCATGCACCCCAATGTTCATCGCAGCTCTGTTTACAAAAGCCAGGTCATGTAAGCAACCTAAGTGTCCATTGACAGATGAATGGATAAAGAAGATGTGTACATAAATACAATGGATTATTACTCAGCCATAAAAAGGAATGAAATTGGTTCATTTGTAGAGACGTGGATGCATCTAGAGACTGTCATACAGAGTGAAGTAAGTCAGAAAGAGAAAAACAAATATTGTATATTAACGCATATATGTGGAACCTAGAAAATGGTACAGATGAACTGGTTTGCAGGGTAGAAATTGAGACAAAGATGTAGAGAACAGACATATGGATGCCAAGGGGGGAAAGTGGCAGGGGTGGGGGTGGGGGTGTGATGAATTGGGAGATTGGGATTGAAATGTATACCCTGATGTGTATAAAATGGATGACTAATAAGAACCTGCTGTATAAAAAAATAAATACAATTTTAAAAAAAGTAAAAGGAAAGGAGGATGGAGAGAAGGAAGAGGGTCCCAGGGCCCCAGCTCCCTGACCCTCTAAGTAAAGAAAAATAATAATAATAAAAAAATAAAGTATACAGTAGGGGGACTTCCCTTGTGGTACAGTGGGTAAGAATCCTCCTGCCAGTGCAGGGGACACAGTTTCGATCCCTGGTCCGGGAAGATCTCACATGCTGCAGAGCAACTAAGGCCATGTGCCACAACTACTGAAGCCTGCGTGCCTAGAGCCTGTACTCTGCAGCAAGAGAAGCCACTGCAACGGGAAGCCTGCACACCGCAACGAAGAGTAGCCCCCACTCGCCACAACTAGAGAAAGCCTGCGTGCAGCAATGAAGACCCAACTCGGCCAAAAATAAATAAATAAAAATATCTGATCCCATTAAACTCCTAGAAGAAAACATAGGCGAAACAGTCTTTGACATAGATTATAGCAGTATTTTTTGGATCTGTCTCCTAAGGCAAAACAAATAAAAGGAAAAATAAACAAATGGGACCTAATTAACTTTAAGAGCTTTTGCACAGCAAAGGAAACCATTGACAAAATGAAAAGACAACCTACTGAATGGGAGAAAATATTTGCAAACTATATGACCATTAAGGTGTTAATATGCAAAATATGTAATCAGCTCATACAACTTAATATCAAAAAAAGAACCCAATTAAAAAATAGAAGATCTGAATAGACTTCTTTTTCCAAAGAAGACATACAGATGGCTATAAAACACATGAAAAGGTGCTCAACATATCTAAGAATTAGAGAAATGCAAGTCAAAACCATTAGTTACCACTTCACATCTGTCAGATGTCTATCATCAAAAAATCTATGAATAACAAATGTTGGCGAGGATGTGGAGAAAAGAGAACCCTTGTATGCTTTTGGTGGGAATGTAATTTTGTGCAGCCACTATGGAAAACAGTATAGAGGTTCCTCAAAAAACTAAAAATAGATCTATATAATCCAGCTGTTCCACTCCTGGGTATATATCTGAAGAAAACAAAAACAGTAATTTGAAAAGATACATGCACCTCAGTGTTCATAGCAGCATTATTTACAATAGCCAAATATGGAAGCAACCTAAGTTGTCCATCAACAAATAGGTAAAGATGTGATATCTATGTATCTACACACAATGAAATATTATTCAGCGATAAAAAATGGAATTCTGCCATTTGTAGCAACATGGATGGACCTAGATATTATTTAGCTTAGTGAAATAAGTCAAAGACAAAAACTCTGTGTTATCACTTATATGTGGAATCTAAAAAATAAAGCAAATGAATGAATATAGCAAAACAGAAACCAGTGCACAGATATAGAGAACAAAGTAGTGGTTACCAGTGGGGAGAAGGAAGTGGGGAGGGTAAAATAGGGGTATGGGATTAAGAGACACAAACCACTATGTATAAAATAGATAATCAACAAAGATATGTTATATATTGCAGGGAAATATAGCCATTATTTTGTAATAACTTTAAATGGAGTATAATCTGTAAAAGATATTTAATCAGTATGTGGCACACTTGAAACTAATAAATCAACTATACTTCAATTAAAAAATAAAATGGGGCTTCCCTGGTGGCGCAGTGGTTGAGAATCTGCCTGCCAATGCAGACGACACAGGTTCGAGCCCTGGTCTGGGAAGATCCCACATGCCATGGAGCAACTGGGCCCGTGAGCCACAATTACTGAGCCTGCGCGTCTGGAGCCTGTGCTCCGCAACAACAGAGGCCGCGATAGTGAGAAGGCCTGCTCACCGCGATGAAGAGTGACCCCCACTTGCCACAACTAGAGAAAGCCCATGCACAGAAATGAAGACCCAACACAGCCATAAATAAATAAATAAATAAATACATTGTGTATAAAAAAAATAAAATAAAATAAAATGCATGAATAAATTTTATTTTTAAAGAAAGAGCTTCTGTGATGTATTTAATTGATTACTCCTTGATCTTATTTCTAACAAGTTGTTTTATACATAACTGGGCCTATTTTTTAAATGAGAGGGTTTTTTTATGTCCATATGGCATTCATGTGGTTATGTATTTGTATGTAGCATTCTAGGAATAAAAATAATTTTTAAAATGAAAATTACAATACCAGCATGTGCCTATTTCTGCATAGTTCAGCCACTTTCAAGGCTTAAAATGGGTGGGATTACACATCTGAATTTTTCAATATAATTGTAGGGTTACTAATGCTTGGCAATTTTGGGTCTGTAAACAAGGAAATATACTCTTCTGGAGGTTCTTCTGTAATGGGTGAATATATTCTCTAAGTTAAGTGTAAGGATTCAAAACAACCATAATAGCTATGAAAAGCTACTCATCTTTGCTTCATTAGTGTGGTTTCTGTGAGTTTTTACTGTGATCATAATTCTTCACATGTACTTATACTCCAATTACTTTACTACGTTTGGCAGCCCAAGCATGTCATTCCTTACTGGATTTTCATTGAGTTACTTACACTCATATTTTCTGTGAAGTAAGGACTTTCCTGAACTTGAAATTTAATTGGTATTATATTGGGATAACCACCAACTTTATTCCTATTTCCATCTGCAACAAGCCCCTTTGGTGTTTTGTGTGACTGGTTGCAGGATGATCCCTTCAATCTGCTCTGTATTATGATATTATTTCAGTTTATGTCTCATTTATTTCATACCACATCTTGCTCTATAAAGGATTTAGAATGCTTTACAAAGATGCATTAAAATAAAACAAGTTAAAATTTAAGAGTGAATGTGAAATAAGAAAAAAATGGTAGGGTAATAAAAAATAGAACCCTGAATGAAGCTAAGAAAATCTCAGTTTATAGGGGTGGATATTCTTGCTTTTGAAGGGACAGACACATGGCCTTGGGCTTTATAGCAGCCATTTTGCAGGGATCTCTGTTCCATTACACAGTATCTTTAAGAAAAAAACATTTACCTCTCTTCTTCTGTAGTTTGGTCGGTGTTTGTTAATTGTTTAAAAAGAGTCAGTTTATCATACATAGAAGAGTAGTTATAATGTATATGGTAAGGTATAAAGAATAAGACATATACACCCTGTGTACCTTGTGCACAGCTGAAAAATAGAACATACCACTTCCTTTGAAGCCCCCAATGTGCTCTTTTCCAACTGCATTCCCCTCCTTTCCCCTTACTAGATGTAACCAGTATCTTAAATTTCACAGTTATTCCTTAAGGTTTTTAAGTTTTTACATTATTTACATTCAAGGTAAAAAAATGAAACAATCATGTGAATGTTTTTCTGTGACCTTGCTTCTTGTACTCAGCATTGTTTGAGATTCCTCCATGTTGAAGTTTGTACCATAGTTCCTTGATTTTTCCTTACGTGAGCATTCATTCTTTATTCCCTTATCAATAACAGAGCTACCAATGTTCCTGTTTGTGTCTCAAGGTTCATGTCTCCCTTATGTATGTCTTACATAGGTACTCACCTGTGAGACTTTCTCTATGCTCTATAATTATCAAATTGTTGTGTCATATGTGCATATTCAGCTTTGCTAGACAATGCAAAATTGTTTTCCAAAGTTGTTATACCATTTTACACTCCAACTAGTGTAAGGGGAACTCTTGGGCTCCATATCCTGATACTACTTGGTATTGTCTGACTTTTTTTGTTTTGTGGTACGCGGGCCTCTCGCTGTTGTGGCCTCTCCCGTTGCGGAGCACAGGCTCCGGACGCTCAGGCTCAGCGGCCATGGCTCACGGGCCTGGCCGCTCTGCGGCACGTGGGATCCTCCCAGACTGGGGCACGAACCCGCGTCCCCTGTATCAGCAGGCAGACTCTCAACCACTGTGCTACCAGGGAAGCCCCTGTCTGACTTTTTAATATTTGCCCATCTGGTGGGTTATTGATGCATTCTTTATAAAGGTATTGCTAGGCCGGAAGCTTGGCATCAGAGGTGAATTTCCTGCTCATTGGATCCAAGAGACCTTTCTGACAACTTCTTTTTAGTTCCTGAAGTTTTCCTTTATGCTACACTTCAGAATCTCATCTACTTCAGGTCTCTGAATTACTAATGTTCGTATGCTACCACCTGCTTAGATGAAGAATTTAGAACATTTTTCAAATGTCTTCGGTTATGATTTTCTCAGTTAACACAGAAATCAATAATTACTTGACACTGCAGCTAGTCCGTGCCAAGATATGTGCCCTGCTCTTGGAAACTCTATATGTCCTGTTAGGGTGAGGGCCAATCGGGCTGTAAACAAATTAAAAAGGGAGCAACGTACTTCAGGTGGTGTGGTCAGGGACAGCCTCTCATGCAGGTGAATTTAGCTGAGACATAATGAGTAGGAAGAGGTTAGCCGGGATATGTGACTACACTTGACCCTTGAACAGCACAAGGGTTCATTCGCGTATACCTTATAGTCAGCCCTTTGTATCCACAGATCCTCTGCATCCGTGAACTCAACAAACCAAGAATGTGTAGTACTGTAGTATTTACTATTGAAAAATATCTGCAAATAAGTGGGCCCATGCAGTTCAAACCTGTGTTGTTCAACGGTCAACTGTACTGTGTGTGGGGTGTGTTGGAGGGAGGGGAAGGGACAACGTTTCAGACCAGAAGGGAAGAGCATGTACAAGGAGCTTGAGGCAGGGTAAGAGCCCACATGTTTATGAATTGTTAGAAGGCCGATATGGCTGGAAGGCAGATCCTGGTTTGGAGTATTGTGGTAAGAGGTGAGGTTGGAGATTAAGAGCCAGTCAGATCATGTAGAACCTTCTAGGAGGGTAAGGAGTGTAAATTCATACTTAACTGCAATAGAATGCTGGTGAAGGGTTTGAAATGGAGGAGGTAGGGGGAGGGTGACATGATCTGGCTGAACTTTTAAGATGACTCTTGCTGATACCTGAAGAATGAACTGAAGGGTAGGAAGCATGTTCATAGAATCACAAAATTATAAACATTGTTATCTGTGAGGATGCAGGGTGGGGTGTTTACCCTCCAGGATCATTCACAATTATTTGGGATGGGGAAACAATAAGAAAATTGATTGTACTAACTGCCAAGTTTGTTGTACAAAGATAGGCCTTAGAGATTCAGAAAAGGGAGAGATCGCTGTGGAGGGAGCAATCAGGAAAGGCTTCTTAGTTCAGTATGGACCTGGAAGCATGGGTAGAAGTTAAACAGCAGAGAAGAGGGAAGGCATTCCAAGCAGGACAGAATGGTGTAGACCTCTGGATAGAACAGAGTGGGGCTGGGAGGTGAATTTAGAGAGAGGGAAAGCTGTTCCCAGATTGTGAGGGACCATCTCTTCCCTAAAGATAGCACCACTAGTGAAGTAGTGAACTGACACGCTTCATGGCTTCATGAGGATGTAGCTGAGATGGCTGTAGTTTAGAAGATTCACTAGGAATACAGTTTCCTTAAGAATAGCACCATTTCATTTTTTATTGTAGACTGACTTTGTTGGCCCTGGATTACTATCTTATGGAACTTCGCTAAGTCACATGGTTGATTTTTGTTTGTCACTGGGTCTTTATATAGAAGAACCAACTCTTTCTTAAATAACCTAAGAAGTAATTAAAGTGCAGGTTTAGGTAATAAAGGCACTTATCTTACTCCCTCAAGACTTTCCTTCATTTCTGCAGTAATGTGAGGAAATGGTTGAGGCAACATGCATTGGCAGGGTCAAGTCAAGTCTGTTGTTCCTAGAAATGTACTGTCCAATTCAGTACAAATCCTTTTATTTACCATCCAAGCCCTTCCTCTCGCTATCTCACCATTTGTTTAATGCCCAAACTCCTCCCTAGGCCTGCCCTGAAGCTGGAAATAGCAAGACCACCTGGTATTCCATCCTGGATTCTGTCTTCCTTCATTTATGCCCATAGCTGGGAGTGGTGCGTGGTCTGTCCAATCTTTGTCTGGTCAGAGTCCAGCTGTATAACAATGTGTACATTCCTCGGTCTGCTTAACTTATCTACTTTTCCTCAGTGTCTTGTATACCTGTATATAATCTTTTGAATTTAACGATTTAATATATATTATTTTTACTCACAAAGCCTGGTAGATTTCTCTCCTCCAGGATGATAAATATCTCTTTGATTGATGCTCCTCAGCACCTTCCAGTTTTAACATGTCCTTCTAAATTTATTTTCCTATAAAAGCCCACTGCTGCATTTTTGCCCATTCTTGTCTTTTGGCTCAGTACCCAGCCCCATCATACCTCATTAAGTTCTCCTCTCTGGGGGCACTGAGTGGCACCACCAGTATAACAACTGTCATAGGTCCTTGCCTACCTTCTCACACCTCTTTTCAGGTGACTCAAGCTATTTTGATATCTGTCAGAGTTACAGATTCAGAGGGACCCTCTAAGTGCCCAGTGTGTGTGAAGTTGTGCCTGGCTTCTGGGAGGCCTGCAGTCTTGGGAGAAGAAGGCTTATGCAAGTGAGGAGTGAGCCCATAGCACAAGACTGGCTTCAGCAAGTTGGCAGTCACCTGTGTTGAGCAGCCCGGCCTGGGCACTTGCAGAGCTGTGGTGCACCTGCTACCACTGTCCCCTCTCCTTTATAGCTTGCAGGCAGTGAGCTGCAGAAACTGAGGAAATTCAAAGTGGATTTTCCTCTGGAAAAGCTTAGGACTCTGATGCAACTTATGAGGAACTTCTATGAATACAGATGTAAAGGAAAAATACAATAAATGCTGAAGAATGTTTATTAAGAAGACAGAATGATTTAAATTTCATTATAACATTTCATTATAAGGACTCATTCTCTATAATGAAGCAGTGTCCATGTCCTGGCAGATGACCCACAGCAAAAGCTTTCATTGCTCTGACTACAATAAACTTTTTGCAGTGAATACTTTCTCTGATTCTTGTTCACTTAACAGCCACTTGTCATTAGAAATGAATTGTATTCTGAGCTGGAGATGGGTACATGGAAGACAGGCTACTGCAGCAACCCTGAATGTTCTGTTGCTGCCCCCGCCGCCACGCTTTTTGTAATTCATTGTTTACTGCCTTCAGGAAATTCACATTGAGGAGATGAGGACCCTGGACAGCCAACTAATGCAAGTCTGATGTCCTTGAAGGCAGGAGCCCAGTATCTTGTACAGTGCTTGATATGCAAAAAGTGCTCAGTAGGAATTCAGTTTTTAGAAAAGTTTAAATACAGTACAGAGATCACCCACATACTCACTTCCCAGATTCAGATACACTTATTGTTAATATTTTGTCCCATTTGCATGCTCATGTACACACACTTTCTCCCTGCCTCTCTCTGTGTGTAGGTGGGTTGTTTCCACTTTTTGGTTATTATGAACAGTGATGCTGTGTACATTCATGTGTAAGTGTTGGCGTGCATATGCTTTTTCATTTCTCTTAGACAGATATTTAGGAATGGAATCATGATACATTTATGTTTCTTTGCAAGAAACTCCCAAACTCTTTTCTAAAGTAGCTGTACTGTCTTACTTTCCTACTGGCAATGTATGAGGGTTCCAATTCCTCTACATGGTCACTAACATGTGTTATTGTCTGTCTTTTTTTTTTTTTGTGTGGTACACGGGCCTCTCACTGTTGTGGCCCTTCCCGTTGCAGAGCACAGGCTCTGGACGCTCAGGCTCAGCGGCCAAGACTCACGGGCCCAGCCGCTCTGCAGCATGCAGGATCTTCCCGGACCGGGGCACGAACCCGTGTCCCCTGCATCGACAGGCGGACTCTCAACCACTGCGCCACCAGGGGAGCCCTTGTCTGTCTTTTTAATGATAGTCATCCTAGTGGGTAAAGAAGTATCTCTTTGTTCTAATTTGCATTTCCCTAATGACTAATGATGTTGAACATCTTTTTTTTTTTTTTTTTTTTGTGGTACGGGGGCTTCTCACTGTTGTGGCCTCTCCCGTTGCGGAGCACAGGCTCCGGACGTGCAGGCTCAGCAGCCATGGCTCACGGACCCAGCCACTCCGCAGCATGCAGGATCTTCCCGGACCGGGACACGAACCTGCGTCCTCTGCATCGGCAGGCGGACTCTCTACCACTGCGCCACCAGGGAAGCCCTGAACATCTTTTTTATGTGTTCATTGACCATTTGTATATCTTCTTTGGTAAAATGTCTATTCAAATCTTTTGCCCATTTTCATTTGGGTTGTTTGTTATCTTCTTTTTGAGTTTTAAGGTATTTTGATATTCTAGATATGAGTCCTTTGTTGTTAGATATACGATTTGCAGATATTTTGTATCTGTGACTTTCATTTTCTTAATGCTTTTTTTTTTTTTTTGCGGTATGCGGGCCTCTCACTGTTGTGGCCTCTCCCATTGCGGAGCACAGGCTCCGGACGCGCAGGCTCAGCGGCTGTGGCTCACGGGCCCAGCTGCTCCGCGGCATGTGGGATCTTCCCAGACCGGGGCACGAACCCGTGTCCCCTGCATCGGCAGGCGGATTCTCAACCACTGCGCCACCAGGGAAGCCCTTAATGCTTTCTTTTGATGTGCAAAAGTTTTAAAGTTTGATAAAGTCCAGTTTATCATTTTTTTCTTTTATGTCTCATGCTTTTGATGATTCTAAGAAATCTTTGAATAATCCAAGACCATGAAGATATTTTCTGTGTTTTCTTACATAGCTTACATTTATATCTATAATCCATCTTGAGTTAATTTTTGTGTAAAATGTGAGGCTGGGTCCAAATAAACGTTTCTGCACGTGGTTATCCAATTGTCTAAGCACCATTTGTTGAAATCACTGTTCTTTCCCCTTGAAATTGCCTTGACACCTTCGACAAAAATCAGCTTATCATAACTATAAGAGCTTATTTCTGTACCCTCAATTGACATTTATCTTTTTGAAGAAAACAGTCTTCCCCCAAAGCTTTTTTTTTTTTTTTTTTTTTTTTTTCCTTGCGTTATGCGGGCCTCTCACTGTTGTGGCTTCTCCCATTTGCGGAGCACAGGCTCCGGACGCGCAGGCCCAGCGGCCATGGCTCACGGGCCCAGCCGCTCCGCGGCATGTGGGATCTTCCCGAAACGGGGCACGAACCCGCATCTCCTGCATCGGCAGGCGGACTCTCAAGCACTGCGCCACCAGGGAAGCCCTTTTTTTTTTTTTTTAAGTAAAAATGAGGAACACTGTGATTTTTCCTCATGATTAGATTCAGGTTATGCATTCCTGGCCAGGATACTGTGTAAGTTATATTGACTCCTTCTGAGATCATTACATTTAGAAGTACTTGATGTCTACCTGTCCTACATTGGTGGTGGTAATTTTGGTCACCTGGTCAAGATGTCCAGTTTCTCCACTGTATATTTGCTATTGCAAATATCTTGCTTCTCATAAAATATTTTCCCCTACATCTAGCATCCATTGATGATTCTTGCCTAAATCAGTCTTTCCTGGGATGGTTGCAAAATGATTTTTCCACACCTACCCACCCCCACTTTGCACATTGAACAATCAACACTAGACATTCTGCTGTTGGAAGGAGCCCTCCCTTCTCTACCATTTATGTATTTCTCCATCTGTTTATGATTGGTGTGGACTGAAGGATTACTGTTTTTTCAAAGGTTTATAATTCATTACAGTCCTTAACTATTTTGGTGCTCAAATGATCAGATTTGGCTATGTGGACATTATTTGAATTGAAGGTTTGTATAAGCTGTATAAAACTGGGTAGCCTCTTGGTCAGTCATAGTACAGTTTCATGGCCAGAAAGAGTCTAACATCCAGTAGTCAGAAATAGTCTGATATTTCACAGATACCAGTGAAAATGGTTTAAATCTTTCCTGAAGTTTCTTAAACCAGAATCAAAGGGGAATGCCAACCATGATGCACAGCGCCACTTATCACATCCTCCTTCCCTGTCTGTCTTCATCTGCCTCACATATCACGTCTCACCAATGGCTCCCCCATCTCTTCCCTCTCAAAACTCATGCTTGCTTGTCTTCTCTCTCTCTGTCCTTCTCACTTTGAGCTCCTCTCTCCTGCATGCCCTCTTTGGAAAAATGTCTCTTCAGGACTCTGCCCATTTTTTTATTTGGTGGTTTGCTTTCTGATATTGAGTTGTATGAGTTCTTTGTATATCTTGGATATTAATCCCTTGTTAGATATATTGTTTGAAAATATCTTCTTCCATTTGGTAGGCTGCCTTTTTGTTTTGTTGATCATTTCCTTCACTGTGCAAAAGCTTTTTCATTTGATATAGTCCCATTTGTTTAGTGTTGCTTTTGTTTTCCTTGCCTGAGGAGACAGATCCAAAAAAATATTGCTAAGACTGATGTCAAAAAGTGTACTAAGGCCTCTTTTTAATTTTCAATAAATTTATTTTATTTATTTATTTAAAAAAATTATTTTTGGCTGCATTGGGTCTTTGTTGCTGCGTGCGGGCTTTCTCTAGTCGCGGCCAGCAGGGGCTACTCTTCGTTGCGGTGCGTGGGCTTCTCATTGAGGTGGCTTCTCTTGTTGTGGAGCAAGGTTTTCTAGGTGCACAGGCTTCAGTAGTTGCAGCACATGGGCTCAGTAGTTGTGGCTTATGGGCTCTAGAGCGCAGGCTCAGTAGTTGTGGCACACAGGCTTAGTTGCTCCGTGGCATGTGGGATCTTCCCATGGCTCGAACCCATGTCCCCTGAACTGGTAGGTGGATTCTTAACCACTGCGCCACCAGGGAAGCCCCCTAAGACCTCTTTTTTAAAATAACGGCTTTACTGAGATACAATTTACATACCATACAATTCAGTCTTTTAAAATACACAATTCAGTAGTTTTTAGTATATGAACAGAGTTGTACAGCCATGCCCACTATATAGTTTCAGAACATTTTCATCATCCCCTGAAGAAACCTCATACTCACTAGCAGCTACACCCTAACTTCTTGTCCCCAGTCCCTGCCAACCACTAAGTTGTTTTCTAGTTCTATGGATTTGCCTATTCTGGACATTTCATATAAACGAATTCATTACATATATAACTTTTTGTGCTGGCTTCATTTATTCAGCATAATGTTTTAAAGTATGTTGTAGCATGTATCTCTACTTCATTACTTTTTATGTCCATGTAATATTCCATTGTTTGGATATACCATATTTTGATTATCCATTGATCAGTAAATGGACATTTGGGTTGTTTTTACTTCTTTGGATATTATGAATAATATTATTATGAATATTTGTGTACAAGTTCTTGTGTGGATATCTGTTTTCATTTCTCTTGAGTATATGCCAAGAGTGGAATTGCTGGGTTGTGTGGTAACTCTATGTGTAATCATTTGAGAAATAGCCCGGCTGTCTTCCACAGTGGCTGCACAGTATGGTTCCTCCTGCCTTTCTGTCTCAAGTCTCCTGTTTCTTCTCATTTACTGATTCACCGTAGAGGTGACATGCATCAGCTGATTAGCTGTTACCTCTCTAGATTGTATGGAAACAGTGCTGCCATCAAAGTGTCTTTTGACTGTGTGTGAGCATTTCTCTGGGTTATATATACACAGGGAGTAGAACTGCTGGGTCATACTTAATTTTACCAAGTAGTATTTGATTGCTTTCCAGAATGGCTGTATCAGACAGTCACCTCGCCAGCATTTCTTGAAGGTGCTAGTGGCTTCTTGATTTCCCCAAGTCTCCACCAATGCTTGGCATTATCCAACTTTCTAATCTTTGCCAGGCTAGTGTGTGTAAAGTGAAATCTCATTTTTTTTGCATTTCTTTGATCACCAGTGATCTGAACATCTCTTGCTATATTGCTATGATTTCTAGCAAGATAAAGCACCCTTACTGAATAGTAATCTTAATTCCCAAGGAGTCCACCTCATCACAGTCTTCATTTGTCATCTTTTCCTTCATCACTCTTCATATCTAGCACATCCCTGTGGTTTTAACTTCTTTCCGGTCTGTAATTCCTTCTCCCTTGTACCTTATCCTTTGTGAGGTTGTGGGTAAGATAGGACGTTATTTAGTCCAATCTGTATTTTGTTGCTGTGGGAAACAAGGAGCTTTCTCCTGCTTTGTACCAGCAGTGAGTCACAGAGGAAGTAACAGATGGTTTGAAGGGTGAGAACAAAGGCACAAAGCCACATGGGAGTAGCATTTCTTTAAAAACCAGCATTCAAGGGGAAGCAAGTAAAGGAGGCTGAAAGAGTGAGGAAGCATGAGACAGGTTGCTAAGAAAGGGGGTGGTATCTGGAGACCCTGGGATCCAAAGGAAGGAGGAGATGATCTAGAAAGGAAAATAGCTTTGGATGATGTGGGACATTAAAGAAAGAGAGACTAATGAAACTTGGAGAGGGAGGAAAGCAGAAATAGGATTTTAGGGTCTAGTTTTCTAATACATGTACTTTGAAATATATGTAGTAAAATACATGTATGTTTAAATACATGTACTTGACCTTGTGGTGTATGAAATGTACACTATAAAGTTAAGCCAAAAGGCATAGTGTCAGCCCCCAAAGGACTTAACAGTCAAGTAGCTGAGCTTTTAATTTCTTTAGAAAATGTGAGTCAGGGAAGATACCAATAGACACTTCTACAACATGTACTAAAGTTGTGTAGACACTTTAATTCAGTGGTTTGCAACTTCTGTCCCACCCACTCAGCAGGGGGCTTTGGTACACTCTGGTCAGTAACAGTGACCAGTGTGGTTGATGAGTTCTCTAAGTGTGGTGGAGGAAGGGATGGAGGAGAAGGTCGAGATGAGGATCATGTCTCTAAAAGAATGGGCTAAAGAGTCAGTGATGATGTAATATGAGAAACCAGTCAGAGAAATAGCCCAGAGCAGCAGCTCTCCACTTGGCCATTTCAGAGGCCTCATTGCCATATCAATGCCTCACCTTAACTTTTTTGCCCTCCCCACAATACACAGATTTTAATGATACCTGATCTGCTTTATCTTTCAATTAGGGTCCTCTGACAACAGGACTTTCTGAATTCTCCCTCTTGGCTTTTGAGATCAGCAATGGCAATTGCTGAGAATCAGGGGCCAGGAGTAAAGGAAAAAAACTATGGGGATAGGCTAAGGAAAATGCCGTGACTCAAAAAGGAGTTGAGGAGTAGGTTATAAGGCCCTCAGCATATTGTTTCTCTCAGACAAGTATTTAAAGCCAGTAGCTCTGCTCTTACTTAGCATCCCTGAATTTCCTTTATTTTGCACCTTGTCCTGCTAGGGTTCTAATCTTTGAGTCTAGGAAATGCATCTAATTATTTAAGAGCTAAACTAAGAGGCCAGAGTGAAAGGTCAAGATGGAGAACAGGTTAAAGATAGTAGTACTAATACTCTCTTACATGTGTCTATCATTTCAGCTTAGTGTTCTTCTCATACTTTGAGGAGTCAAGGATATGACTGTCATCCTTACTATATGAGGAAGCTGAGATACAGATGGGGAGAGGGACTTCCTCCAGGTATCCTGGAAGCTGAGACTGGTCCTAGGATTTTGAGTGACTTATTGCTTATGTCTGTGACAAAATGCTACAGATTGGGGTGGGAGTGCCTGGGAAAAAGAGTTGACTGGAGAACTTAAAGGGAAAGAAGGTTAAAGAAAAACTGCAAATGCAGTGTATAATAAAAATTAAGCTACTCTGCCCTTAAAGTTAACATCTTGTAATCTTCTACTTTAAATTGTTCCCTTGGATATTTTTAGAATCTAGAATCAGAATATTAGGACTGGTTACCTTTTTGATATTCTAGTCCATCTTCATTTGGCTGAAGGCCAAAAGATAGCTTTCCAGGTTGAGATGTAGGAGGGCCTTGGAAGTGGGTGGAGCCAGAATTGCCTAATCCCCGCAAAATCCCTCTTTTTGCTAAACCACCTTTCCAAGGCTGACTGGAGTTGGGCTCAAGTCATAGAGATCCAGATCTAGGGAGAGGCCGATGGCTGGAAGAGAAATCAAGTCCAGGGCCAAGAAATCAGAATCAGGTTGCCACACCAATGCAGGGAATGGCAGTAGTCAGATCTGGGAGGGCTGGGGGCACTGCCTTCATTCTGTAAATCAGATGGTCATGCTAAAGCCCAAGGGGCAGGTGGATTCATGGCACAGAGGCCAGGACTTGGGGGCTGGGCTCCTGTGGTTCCTCATTCTTTGTCTGACTGAGCCAGAGACTTGGGTATGAGGCAAGAGAAGTAAGCTAGTGGGTGCCCAGCTGCTTGGGACTGATCTGGGGATGTGCAGAGTTGGCAACTATAAGTTGAAAGTTTTATAAGTTGAAAATTATTGAAAAAGGAATCTGAGGTGTTAGATTTTATTTTTGCAGAGAGAAAAAGTGCCTATTTAAGTGTGCTTTGTGTTTCTTCTCCTTTTTTCCTTTTCTATTGTTGTGATTTCAGTGGTGTTTAGTAAGGAGCTAGCTACCTGGGGGAGGGCCGCTGCCCAGAGGAAGTGCTGGGCAGCAGGGGGCAAGGCAGGGCGCCCAGGCTACCAGTGTACCAAGAGCACAGGACCAGAGGCTGTGGGCCCCGCATGCAGATTCCAGTGAGTTGTTCAGGCCCAGAAGTTTGATACTCGTTCTGTTGAGTTCCTCTTTGGGGAACTGAGAAATTCTGAGGAAAAACAAAGGCAAACTCAGTCTCCAAGAGCGATGTTTTGGTCACATTTCCTCTCCAGGGATAGCCTTCAAAGTTCTCACAATGATAAGCCAGAAATAAAAACTTCAACTTTTCTTCTTGTTTTTCCCTCAAATACCCCTGCACTTCCGGTTTTCCTGTGACCAGGTAGATTTCTGCTTATTCAGGCCCTCCTCCTGGCTGCTGCTTAGTCACAGGAGAGGTGGCCCACTCAGCGAAGGTCTCCAGTCCTTGTCTTCTATGTAAGGGTGAACAGGAACCTGGCCAGGGTCCCCTGAGCTCTCTCCCAGACTGACTCAGTGTTGCCTCTGTGGCCAGGATGCAGCCAGTGTGTGTCTTCCAGGGAAGCCCTAGGGCATTCAGAGGAATCACTGGGTGCTGCCAGCTTTCTTTTGTGGGTGTTCTAATCTAAGACAAGGTAAATCAGCCTTGAGGAAAAGAGCTTCTTGAACTGAAATGTGAAACAGAGTGGGTGGGGAGTGGGGCAGAGCAAGTCTCGTCTGCATACCTTGGCCGACAGGGTGGAGTCTGGAGAACTTACGTGCAGTACATACATATCTCTGGCCTTTGTTTTCAGCTACCCACAGATGCACCGCTGAGTCACTCCTTGTGGACAGCAGGGCACGTACCCCGTACTTCCTAATCCTTTGGGATCGCTCACTCAATATCACCCAAGGGACAGCTCCAGCCTTCATCCAGTTCTTAAGTATAAAAAAGGTGGGTTACCCCCAAACAGGCCAGTGTCTGAACCCCTTGCAGTGAGTGATGCTAAGCAGAGCTGCTCTGAATTGCTGAGCTGAGCATACAGGGTTAGATTAAGCAAGGGTGGGAGAAGCCCAAGAAAAAGTAAAGCCGTAGTTACAAGACTATGACCCTCTGAAGAACCATGGAATTACTAGTGATATTTTCCATTTAAAATTATTAATAGTGACTCAGTAATTTAAGTGAATAAAATCAACTGAAACGTAAATGCAACTCAGAAAGTAATTAGAAATTGGAGATATGTTCAACGGGAAGAATTTTAAGATTGGAATTTATTCAGTCACAGTAGTTGCACTGAATAAGACTAAATTATTCACTTTCCACATGTGAAATGTTCCCCCCCCCCCTTCACACAAACACACACACTGTTCAGTTATACTTTATCACTCTTGGATTCTGTAAAAAAAAACGGAGAAGAAACTGATGATTTATTTATTTAGTTAGTTACTAATATAGTTGATTTACAATATAATATTAGTTTCAGGTGTACAACGTAGTGTTTCACAATTTTTAAAGATTGTACTCCATTTAAAGTTATTACAAAATAATGGCTATATTTCCCTGTCCTGTACAATATATTCTTGTTGCTTATTTATTTTATACATAGTAGTTTGTGCCTCTTTATCCTCTACCCTATCTTGCCCCTTCCCCTTTCCTCACCCCACCGGTAACCACTAGTTTGTTCTCTATATCTGTGAGTCTGTTTCTGTTTTGTTATATACATTCATTTTATATTTTAGATCCCATATATAAGTGATAACACAAGTATTTCTCTTTCTCTGACTTATTTCATTTAGTATAATAATTTCTAGGTCCATCCACATTGTTGCAGATGGCAGAATTTCATTCTTTTTTATGGCTGTGTGTGTGTGTAAGTACATATATATGTGTATACACACACATGCACACACCACATCTTTATCTGTTCATCTGTTAATGGGCACTTAGGTGGTTTCCATATCTTGGCTAATGTAAATAATGCTGCTATGAACAATGGTGTGCATGTGTCTTTTTAAATTACTGTTTTTGTTTTCTTCGACTGTATACCCAGCAGTGGAATTGCTGGGTTATATGGTAGTTCTATTTTTAGTTTTCTGAGGAACGTCCATACCGTTCTCCATAGTGGCTGCACCAATTTACAGTCCCACCAACAGTGTGCTAGGGTTCCCTTTTCTCCACATCCTTGACAACATTTGTTATTTGTAGACTTTTTAATGATAGCCATTCGTAGACTTGTTGATGATAGCCATTCTGACACTTGTGAGGTGATATCTCATTGTAGTTTTGATTTGCATTTCTCTGATGATTAGCGATGCTGAGCATCTCTTCATGTGCCTGTTGGTTATCTGTATATCTTCTTTGGAAAAATGTCTATTCAGGCCTTCTGCCCATTTTTTGATTGGGTTGTTTGGTTTTTTGATATTGAGTTGTATGAGCCATTTACATGTTTGGGATATCAACCCCTTATCAGTCATATCGTTTGCAAGTATTTTCTCCCTTTTGGTAGGTTGTCTTTTCATTTTGTCAGTGGTTTCTTTTGCTGTACAAAAGCTTTTAAGTTTAATTAGGTCCCATTTGTTTATTTTTGCTTTTATTTCTTTTGCCTTAGGAGACATATCCAAAAATTTATTGCTATGATTTATGTCAAAGAGTGCTTAGCCTATGTTGTCTTCTAAGAGTTTTATGGTTTCAGGTCTTTCATTTAGGACTTTAATCCATTTTGAGTTTATTTTTGTATATGGTGTGAGGAAATGGCCTAATCTTATTCTTTTACATGTAGCTGTCCAGTTTTCCCAGCACCACTTATTGAAGAGATTGTCTTTTCTCCATTGTATATTCTTGCCTCCTTTGTCATAGAGTAATTGACCGCAAGTACATGGGTTTATTTCTTTGCTCTCTATTCTGTTCCATTGATCGGTGTGTGTCTGTTTTTGTGGCAGTACCATGCTGTTTTGATTACTGTAGCTTTGTAGCATAGTATGAGGTCAGGGAGCATGTTACCTCCACCTTTGTTCTTTTTTATCAAGATTGCTTTGGCAATTTGACATCCTTTTCGGTTCCATATAAATTTTAGGATTATTTGTTCTAGTTTCATGGAAAATGTGAGCTGTACAGCCTTTTCTTTACATCAGAAAAAGACCTGTAAGGAAACCCAAATTGGAGACTGTTAAACCACGTTCCCAAGACCTGGTGGCCTAGTGTCCACTCTTTGCTGCCCACTCCCATTCATATTCACTCACTGTTGTTTTGATAGGGATTGCATTAAATTTGTAGATTGCTTTTGATAGTCTAGACATTTTAACACTATTCAATTCTTCCAGTCCAGGAACACGGTATATATTTCCATTTTTTTCAATCATTTTCAAACTCCTTTGTCAATGTTTTATAGTTTTCAGAGTTTAGGTCTTTCACTTCCTTGGTTAAATTTATTACTAGAATAAAAATTCTTTTCGATGCAATTTTAAACTGGATTGTCTTTTAAATTTTCTCTTTCTGATATTTCATTATTAGTGTAAAGAAATGCAACAGATTTTTGTATATTAATCTTGTATCCTGCTACCTTGCTGAATTTACTTATTAGTTCTAATAATTTTTGTATGGAGACTTTAGGGTTCTCTATATACAGTATCATATCATCTGCAAACAGTGACAGTTTTACTTCTTCCCTTCCAACTTCGATGACTTTTATTTCTTTTTCTTTTATGATTGCTGTGGCAGGGACTTCCAATACTATGTTAAATAGAAGTTGAGACAGTGGGCATCTTTGTCTTATTCCTGATTTTAGACGAAAAGCTTTCAGCTTTTCACCATTGAGTGTGATGTTAGCTGTGGGTTTGTCAAAAATGGCATTTATTGTTTTGAGATGTGTTTCCTCTTTACCAACTTTGATGAAAGTTTCCATCATGAATGCATGTTGAATTCTGTTAAATGCTTTTTCTGCATCTGCTGAGATGATCATGTGACTTTTATCCTTCCTTTTGTTAAAGTTGTCTATCACACTGTTTGATCTGTGAATGTTGAACCATCCCAGAATAAGTCCCACTTGATCATGTTGTATAATCCTTTTTATATATTGTTGAATTCGATTTGCTAAAATTTTACATTTATATTTATCAGGAAATATTAGCTTATAATTCTCTCTTTTTTTTTTTTTTTTTTGTAGTGTCTTTGGTTTTGGTATCAGGGCAATGGTGGCCTTGTAGAATGAATTTGGGATTGTTCCATCCTCTTCAATTTTTTTGGAATAGTTTGAGAAAGATAAGTGTTAGTTCTTCTCTATATGTTTGGTAGAATTCCCCTGTGAAGCTGTGTGGTCCTGGACTTTCATTTGCTGGGGTTTTTTTTTAATGACAAATTCCTTTTCACTACTAGTGGTTGGTCTGTTCAGATTGTCTGTTTCTTCCTGATTTAAAAACTGATCATTTTTTGGGCTTCCCTGGTGGTGCAGTGGTTGAGAGTCCGCCTGCCAATGCAGGGGACACGGGTTCATACCCTGGTCCGGGAGTATCCCATGTGCTGCAGAGCGGCTGGGCCCATGAGCCACGGCCGCTGAGCCTGCACCTCCGGAGCCTGTTCTCCACAACAGGAGAGGCCACAACAGTGAGAGGCCCGCGTACCGCAAAAAAAACCCCAACAAAACTGATCATTTTTAAAGACCCAAAAAGGTATTCATTTATCAAAAAATAGATACTAAAATCTTTTATGTATAGCTCTCTGCTCAAAACTGTGAGGGGAATAGCATGCATGGTTCTTCCCTTTCAGAATCCTTCAGTTAAATAGGGAAGAGAAGACAAACTTGAAAAGCAGTATGAAAATATTATAGTTATATAATGGTCAGAGACAGTAAGCAGTACCAGTGGTATGTAATTAGATCCTAGAAGATCTTTATAACATAAGAAGGGAAAGAGATCCTTGGTAGCTTCATTTTACCAAATCATTTATTTTCCCCAAGATTTGTTTCCTGTGTGTAAAGAATGGGCCTGTAAGCCAGGTCAGTTGAGACAAAATATGTACTGTATACCACATTTATCTGGGACTTGTCCAAAGAGTGGTCTCTGCAAAAGCATAGTCATACATATCCTCCCAATGATTCTTTGGGGATTTTTGGAGATGAACTTAAAGGAACAGCATATCAGAAGGGCTAATAGTCCCTCTCAGATGAGAGGGCCCCAGGAAGGTCTACTTCTAAAGTAAATGGCAGATGGGCAGGCTTGAAACTGTTCACAGTTGGCATCTTGCTCATCTGCTGTGATGGCAGTGTTGAGTGTACCTCGTCTTCAAGGAAGGGCCTCACCAGAGGCATAGAGAGGCCTCTGAGTGCAGCTGAGGTGCTTCTCTACAAGACCAGAAGCTTTACCCTAGTGCACAGGGTGTAGACCTGAGTTTAGCACAGGTATTTTCTTGCTGCATGAATAACCAGGAGAAGTGGACTCTCTTCACATACTCTACCTGTTATCATTTTGTCTAAGGGAATTGGTTGATAAGATAGAGCTCTGTGTGCTCAAGTGAGCTGTACAGGCTTTTCTTTACATCAAAAAAAGACCTGTAAGGAAGCCCAAATTGGAGACTGTTAAAACATGTTCCTAAGATCTGGTGGCCTAGTGTCCACTCTCCGCTGCCCACCCCCATTCATATTCACTCACTGTTGTATATTGAGTAAGCAGGAATAAGCATGTGAAGGCAAAAGGATGGTGAATTTCAGAAACTTTGGTTTGTGATTAATTAATTTCCGGGAGCTCCTAAAGAACTGATTAATGGGAATTGTGATACTGAAACTAAGCAAGTCATTTGCATCTTCGCCCTACCTTCTCTAGGCAAATGCCTCCAAGGGCATTTGTAGGTCACCTTTGGTACTTGACAGTGATTTCAGAGAAGGAAGGCTTTATCTAGTGCTTGCTCCTTCCTCAAGGCCCAAAGCAAACACTTTCTGCCCTGAGATCCTTCCCTGAGCTCTTTAGTCAAAATTAGTGGTCTTGTATATCTTCCCATAGCTTTTTGTTCATATCTCTTATGATCACATACTTGGTTATTCACATGTGTGTCTGTTTCCTCCATTGACTTTTAAGATCCTTAAGGACAGATTCCATATATTTATTTTTTACACTCAGAAGCTAGAAATAGTAGGCACTCAGTGCTGTGTGCGGGTTGAAAGAAGTTTATATAGAGTATATTCAGTGCAGTTCAGTATTGTCATTGAGAAGTACTGCCAGCCCTGTGTATAATGTTTAGGTATTTTCTCAGATTTTGTAAAAATACTAGGTTCTAATGCTTATGGGAATGTAAGTTTTATAGCTAGGAAGACTTTAAATTGGGTTTAATCATATATGAAACAGAACTTAACATTTTCCTCTTCAGCTCCTTAAAGCTTCTCCTCTGGGCTCCTCTATCTGTGAGGGAAAGTGGTCTGATGAAAGGAGCATGGACTCTAAAGCTGACCAGATGGGTGACTTGGGTAAGCTGCTGTCCTCTCCTGCACCTATTTCCTCAGCTGTAAAACGGGGGAAATTACAGTTCCCTTGCACAGTTCTAAGACACATGGTTGGCACCTGTGGTTAGGCTTTGTCACTTATGCCGTCATCCATGCCCTCATCATTTCTCATCTGGATATTTAACTGGAAGATGATGGTGCTGTTCTTTCAAGCCATTCTGTACCCTGTTGTTTGTGGAGCATAGCTCTGTCACCACTTTCCTGTAGTACAGTACTTCTTTATCACCTCCAGAATAAAAGTCAAATTTCTTAGCATAGTACTGGAGGCTCTGACTCCCGTTTCATGCTTCAGCATTGTATCCTTCTGCTTTCATGTTGATTGATTCCCCTAGGAAGCAAACACCAACATGGAATTACAAATGCAAGAAGGTGGTAATGGGGAGAGGGAACAGGAACACGCAGGGAAAGCTTTCGATGAGATGTTGGTCTGACACCTGTGAAAAAGAAAGCAGGGAGGAAGGACAGCTAGGTAGGAAGAGCCTCAGACTTTGGTGCAGCTCTGAGAAAGTCTTGTCTGACCCAAGAATAAGCTTTGGGTCAAAAATCACCTATAGGGGGTCCCTGCCAGTGAGGAATGGCAAGCCTTGCTCAGTCATTGGCTGGAACTGCGTGAGGAGAGCGTAGCCTCAGCTTGAAAGTTGAGGCAGATCCTAAAGACACCCATAGCTGGGAGCTGTTGGTTCACTGTGCTCCTTGCGGCAGATTCTCCCTTGAAAATAAATCTGAGCAGCACACCTCGTGACTGCTGCAGTCTACTTTGTATACTCACCTCTGCCATGCCACATTCCTTCAACCACCATTCAACAGATAAGAGTGCCCACTTTGTGCTGGTAACCAAGCTTGCTGAGCAAAGCCAGGCTTCTCTGGAGCCTATAATGGGGGAAATAAGTGGAAGTCAGATGTTCACAGTGGCAGGGGCATGACTATCAACCACACTGAGTGCTCTGGAGGAAAGGAAGCAAGAAGCACGGGAGCAGGTGACAAAGGAACCTGAATTCCTTGAACTTGTCTCAGCCTCTTGCCTTCTGTCTTTGCACTTGTTGTCCTTCTGCCATAACATCCTTCTCCTGCTTCTTTACTTGGCCAACATCCTTCAGTAATATCAATGAACACATGTATAAGGTGACCAAATGTACCATTTGCTTGGATAATTCTAGTCGATTCCTTCTGTTCCAGTGTAGTATTAGCATCACCATCTCTCATGCTCAAAATATCTCAGTTTGGACAATATATTATATGGTCATTTATTTGCCAAGAATTTGCACTGTTCTAGACATTATATGAAGTATTTATTTAATGCTCAGTATGCCTTTAAAACAGTAACTTTAAAAAAAAAACAATTTTTCTTTGTGAAACTGAGACACAGATTAAATAAATTGATCAAAATCACAGAGCCAGTGATGCTGGGATTTGTACCCAGGAAGCCTGGCCCTGAGTCTATGCTCTGAACCACCTGGTTATTTTGCCTCCCTCAAGGCTTTACTTGGGAAGCCCTCCTCTGATGCTCTGTTGTATCCCTCAGCCTGGCTTAGCCGTTTGTGTACGAGCCTCTGTTGTAGCACATTGTGAGGGCCCTGGAGACCGCCTCTCGCTTCTCACCCCCCTCACCCCCAGCCCTCACACACACTGATCACTCAGGAAGTCTGTTGAATGACTGGATGGAGACAGATGAGAGTTGTTGGTGTGTGCCACGTGGACTGTTAACTGGAACAGGCTCTTGGGTGAGTTATATTGCTCCTTTTTAGATGTTTTTCCCTTTATCCAACCTTCAGACATTATTTACCTTCCCCTCCTGGCTGAATGCTGTCCCCAGACCTACCCATTTAAGACACTGGGGACCAAAAAGGGACCTCTTTGAAAGAAGTGTGTTCCATAGTTCTTTGTTTGTTTTGTTTAATTCTCCTTGTGGTGTCACATTCATTGGGAAATTTATATTTCTTTTCATGTCCCTGAAGTAATACTTTATTTTTATTTTTAGATAGTTCTAACCCAGAGGGCATTCCAAAGACAATGGTATTTCTGGGTTTGTTATAAAGGAATATATAATTTAAAAAAACATATTTTGCATTTCGCTAAGAGACTTTCAAAGGGATGAGACATTAAATAATTGGGAGATGAAGGTGTTGACTCTATTGCTTTTCCTTCTCACCTTCCTCAGGAACTAGTCCTGAGGTAATGTAGAAAGGGGGC
Organism: Lipotes vexillifer; assembly: GCF_000442215.2. NCBI lineage: Eukaryota > Metazoa > Chordata > Mammalia > Artiodactyla > Lipotidae > Lipotes > Lipotes vexillifer. Next base: position 4,517,195 of record NW_006785406.1, on the reverse strand, counting down.
ATATAGTAATTCTAAAAACTTCACACTCCCTTTGTGTGCATAGCTAAGACCATCCTAGATAAATAAAATTTCTTAAGATGTTGAAGGTAAAGCTCTGAAGCTCTTGACATGGTTACAGGAAGCAGAGAAAAGGCATCCAAGAGATTACTCTTTGTAACAAGGAAGACCCCTCCCCCATATCCTCTGCTGTAGCTCCTCTCCGAAGTACCCATATAATAGTAGTTAATGCATATTCCCTGAGTTTTTCAGATGCTAAAAACCACCACCAAATGAAAAAAATTAACTACTTGACGATCATAAGCACGTAGCCCCCAGACCTTCTGGCGCCTAAGGATCGATCATCATCAGCCAATCAGAGAATTGTGCAGGAGCTGATCACATACCCTGGGGATCCCCCTGCCACCCTCACCTTGCCTTTAAAAATGCTTTGCTGAAACCCATGGAGAGTTTGGGGCTTGGGGGGCACGAGCCACCTGTTCTCCTTTCTTGGGCCTATAATAAACCTTTGTCTGCTCCAAACTACAACATTTCAGTTTGTTTGGCCTCACTGCATTGGGTGCAGGAACGCAGTTTGGTAACATCTTCAGCCAGGAAATTTTCTGTCATCTGTGCTATGTGTACCTCAGTATCATGGAGGAGGAGATTTATTTCCAACTGTTAGGTTTTAAAAAATTTCACAGAGTAAAAACATTATTAGGGATTTTCAACTGATAAAAACCAGAGAGAACAGTATCATGAACCGCATGCACCCAACTTTAGCATTCATCTGCCTTCTGTCAGTCTTACAACCAGACTTGCCTGCTTGTCGTGAATGCTGTGCTCTCTAGTCAGTCGGTTTTCTCCCAATGCTTAGTTTTCCTTTGGTTAGGCTCCTTTTACTCTCACTAAAAGAGTCAATCCATTAGACCTATCCCAGCCACTCCTCTCTTCTCGTCTTACTCTAGAGAAAAAAATGATCTTACATCATGGTATGGAGCAGGATGCTGTGAAGTTAACTCATCCTGAAATGGTGTAGACTTCCAGGAGCTATTGAAAGACACAATGTTATAGGAGAACAAGGGATGCCGCCGGGCAAATCCTGCCGGGATGTTGAAAGCCTCAGAACTGGTCTTTGAAGGATTATTAGCTTTTGGAGAAGATTTTGGATGGAGAGCAAAAGAAATAATACTTGCAATTTTTTATTACCATAATGACAACAATAGCTACCAAGTTTTGGCATGCTTACATGCCATGCATGTGTATCAGGTACTCTTCCAAGCACTTTACATGTATTATCTCATTAATTCTCATAGCAACCAAATGAGGTGCAAGAACTGTTAACATTTCCATTTTACAGATGAGGAACCTGAGGCACAGGGGAGCTAACTCACCCCAGGATGTACGTGGCACAGAGAGAGGGAAGTTCAGATATCAATGGGCTCACAGAGTGGGAGTGAAGGTCATGGAGACTGACTCCTTTGTTAAGGAAGCCATGACTCGAGGTGTAGGGAGCTTCTCCAGGACACATAGCTACTGGGTGGAAGGGCTGAGACTCTTATCCAGGAACCAGACTTGGGCCGGGTGTGTTTCACTTGTACCACATGGCTGTCTCCACTGCCAGGAGCTCCTCAAGAGGTCTCATGATACCAGTCTCTACCTTTCAGCTTTTGTTAGGATTGACTCTTCTCTCATTATCTCTTCTTTCCAGGAATATTTCTTGCTTTATATAGTTTGTTTTATCTTAACTCTGCAAATTATTAAACTTTGCAGACATTTAGAGAATACAACCTATTCAAGGCATAGTATCACAAAGTAAGTGTGAAGTTGGGGGAAGAGTCTCCTGCCTCCTTATATGAAACTCTAAATATAAAAAGAGTTGTTTCTGGGCTTCCCTGGTGGTGCAGTGGTTGAGAGTCCGCCTGCTGATGCAGGGGATGCGGGTTCGTGTCCCGGTCCGGGAGAATCCCACATGTTGTGGAGCGGCTGGGCCCGTGAGCCGTGGCCGCTGGGCCTGCGTGTCCGGAGCCTGCGCTCCGCGGCGGGAGAGGCCACAGCAGTGGGAGGCCCGCGTACCGCAAAAAAAAAAAAAAAAAAAAAAAAAAGAGTTGTTTCTGTTCCTTTTTTCCATTTCCTCTACCTCATAGTCTCAAAGGTGTCTGAAGGATAATTTTTCTTTCTCTGCCACGAAAGGCATTGCCCACTGTGGTGCTTATTCACTTTATTTTCCTTTTAGAATGGAAAAGGGCTATACAAAGCAAAAATCTAATGTGAAAGGAACACAGAAGCACAGCACTGATTCTCAAATCAGAGGCTGCAACAAGAGATGGGAACATAATTGAGTTATAAGGGTTCCCTTTTCCTTTTTGTTTTAATGCTTGTATCCTCATGGGTTTTTAATCTATTCAGTATATTACAATAATAGTCTTTTTTTCCTCTAAATTTGGCTACTGGAAATCTCTTTAATCCGGTTTCTATGTTGTTTTGACAAAACCCTATTAATCTTTGAGTTGTTACTTGCTTTCTGTGGCAATAAGATGTCCCAATAAGATGTCATGTTGTATTTTCTTGGTAGATTTTTTCTTTTTTGTAATTATTTTAATTTTATCTTTTGTGGAAAAATAGAAGGAACAGTTTAGATTGTATGGATTTTAGAATTTCTTGAAAAAGTCTGAAAGCCATCAGTTAGATCAGTGTGCCATTTGTGATTTAAAAAAAAAAAGTGTTTCAGTCTTCAAGAGCAATATTGTTACAGTGGAGCTTTATTTTGGAAATGGAATTTATAAGTTTTCTAAATCAAATGTTTCTGTTTTTTACTAATTTTATCTTTTCTCTTTTTCAATTCTTCCACTCATTTCTCTCTTTGCTAAGCCACATTTTTAAACAAGAGAAAAGAAGGGAAAGAATATACTGATAATTGCTTACTAAGGAAATTTCACATGAAAAGAAATAGAAAGAATTCTCAGATACTGATCCTGCCCAGAGAATGGTGAAAAGGATGACATACCCAAATATTTGCTGTCCACAGTGACCATCTCTGCTCTCTCCTCCTTGAGTCTGTTCCTCGGCTCTGAGCCCCACTGGCCTGTCCAGGGTTGGCTAGAGGTAAAATCAGCTTATTCACTTCAGAGCCAGATATGCCTAGAGTCATATTTTAGCTCTCTTATTACTTAATTTCTGGAGCATTCAAGGCTCCCACCACCGCCACCACAAATCTGAAAAGTGAAGCAAAACCACCCTTGTAAGTTGGAGGTGAGGATTAAATGACAAATTCTACACAGTATAAGTGCAAGACCTGTGGCATAGCAAGGGTCTAGTAGTTGTTGAATTCCAGCTACCTTATATTTACACATTTGGGATTTTGTCTGAAGTTTTTTATTGTTGAATATAAAACAACTACAACAACTGCATAAAATAGTTACAGTTTGATGAATCATCATAAGATGAGCATTCTTTGAAACATCGTCCATGTGAAACAGGTCTCGTCTTCCTTCATTGGACAAGGTATGCACTGGAGAACAGGACACGGTCTTGCTTCCACAGAACGGATGATTCTGTAGCACCTTGCACTGCCAGAGGTCAGACATGGTAATGAGAGAGGACATTTCATGTAGCTAAATTAAGTTGGCCCAAATCCAGCAAAGACCCTGTTAGCAGAAGAGAGAGCTCTTTGTCCAGGACACTGGTTGGGCATTGCTGTGGGTTAGCTGGAAAGAGTGGCCTGCTTTGTAGTTTTAAAATTACACAATGACTAGGAAAAATGCAGATGTGTAGAAATCCTTGTATTCATTCCAGGAATCTTAAAGCTTCCACTTGGAAAAGGAAGTTCAGAATGTTGGGAATCCCTGAGGAAGAAGACTCAACTTTAAGATTTTGGCTCTTCTTGAACTTCACTCAGTGGTGGCCACCAGGGGTTAGCTGCAATCCTAATAAAGACATACTTGACTCACCTGGTCTCCCTCTTCTCTGGGCTTCTCCCTTGTTACCCTCTCTGGTTCTGACTCTGCTTTGCATTTCTTTGACCTGCTTTCCACTCTTCAGGACGCTGGGCTGGATAGAAAGTCTTGTTGAGTTCTGAACACTGCCTCTAGGAGTTCCCTCGTACCTTGCCATCCCACACTGACTCATTTTTCTAATTCTGCCCAGTTTGGATCTTGTAACCCTGCGGTGTAAATCTTCTGGAAACTGTGTCCCAGGCTCCACATCTTATAACCACAAGAGGTGGCCACTTGCCAGCTTGCTCTGTTGCCCAACCCTCATCTGAGAAATCAGACACTGGCTTCTACTGGTGGCTAGGGGTTAACCAAGGGAATGTCTTTTTTTTCTTTCTGTTCATGTTTGCTTTTTTGTTTTTGTTTTATGCTGGCCCTTAAAAAATGTCATGAAGCTTTGGCATTATGACACTTAACTCTTGGCATTGCTTTTTGGAACCAGGTGAGGGAAACTTCTATCATTAAGATTGATTGTGCCAGGCTCACACTGTCCATTGCAAAGCACCCTTCTTACACTCTCTGGCATTGCTGATTAACTTGCTTTTGACTTTGTCTCTTTAACAAGATTACAGATATCTTGAGAGCAAGGACGATGTCCATCTTTCTTCCTTGACACCTGAGCACTTGGGGTTGTCATCCATCTACCATGTGTGGCTGCAGCTAGAGAAGAGCCTTTTGTTTTGCCTGGTCATCGTGTAGAAAGTCAGGTCATTGCCTATTATATCATTAGAGTCAAGGTCGAACTAGCTAGTGCCTTTGAGAAATAATGCCTTCATTAGAAAGGGAGCCCACTCCCATTAGAGAGCTCTCAGAGAGCTACAGAAAAATATCATATTCTTGGTATTGTACCTGTTTGGTGAAGAGAAACAAATTGTTACTAGAGTGTTGAAATTAACTTTAGGGTTTTCTTTCTCAGTCAGGTCCCAAATATTTTAGGTAGGCATTTGGGGCAGTACAAGGATAGCCGTGGTCATTGCTCTCAAGGTGTCTGTAGTCTTGTTGAGACAAGGCCCAGCGTAAGCTAACAAGCAATGCAAGGGCATCTGAGAAGGGTGCTCTGGGTTAGACAGCATGTGCTGCAAGGTTGACAGCCTGCAGAAAAGGCCTCACAGAGGTGGTAAAACATGAAGGTCTTAAATTGGACCTTCACAAATGGGACGATTCCTAAGAGCAGAGAGGAGGGCTGTGGAGGCGGAGACCCAGTTGTGAGCAAACTAATGTGCAGGATGTATCTGAAGGAACTGCGTATATAAATTAGGCTGGGGTAGCAAGAGGATAAGACAAAGAAGTAATGGTACGTAAATTGAGAAGGATTCACCATATATCATAGGGGGCAATAAATGCCAGCTTAAGGGGTTTGGAACACTTGAGAAAAAGTGTTCTAGTGAAGGTGATGTTCTCAGATTAGCCGTGGAAGAGCCGGCAGGGTAGTAGGGATGGGGCAATGCTAAGAATAGGGCAAATGTGGGGATAGATTGCTGCTGGGGCTGCTTTTTTCAGTAGCAAAGCTTAGGCCACTGTGTTCTCCTCCTAAACTAATTCCAAACCATTTTTATAGATCTGTGCTAGCAGTTCATCACACAAAGAGGTTTTGCATGGTTCATGGTGCTAGGCAGTACATTAACACTGTATTTGAGTGTTTGGCTTGGAATAAATATTGACATTGATAACTCTTTTTAAGGACATTTCTGATTGATAATAGACATTTCAATAGCTGCTTACTAGATTGAACCCAGAATCATATAGCTATGGCATTATGACAGTCCTTGACATTGCTGTTTGGGACCAATGAGGAAAGCTTACTGTGTAATTAATATTGGTTGTGCCATGGCCACAAATGCCAAGAGCAACCATGCTAAGTGTGCAGCCCTGGTCATCGTGCACACTGATGCATGGGAGATCAGAATGATGTCAGTTGTCTGGTCAGTTTGCCAGCTTATGTTCTGTGCCTTTTCTATAATTTTAACACATCATTATATTTTGAAATTTTTAATTTAAAATAGATTTTAGTTATTTTAAATAAAATGCATATGAATCCTATTTTGGGCCAGTAATTAATTCATTTTTTATAGCTTTATTTGGTCTACTTTAATATGAATGTGCCTCATAACCTTTTATGGTGCCCTATGGTGAGATAAGTTTGGTGACACCAATATAAGTTGTCACTTCATATGGATAGTGACTGAGTAAACAGTGAACTTGACAAGGAAAGAGAATAGAGAAGAGGTTCAGGAGCTGCAGGGTCTGGCTTAATGAATATCTACCTTCCTTAATCTCAGATTTGTACTAGACCCCATGGTGCAAGCTAGCTCTCATTTCCTGACTCTTGGGGGAAAAAAGCTAACGGTCTGGTTAGAAATCTTGTTTATTCATAAGCTGACCTGCTGAAGGTAGTCTGAGTATCTTGAAGAGATGGAAAACAGGTCTGTTGTCTGGCTGCTTACCAGCATTTGGTAAACATTCCAAGTTCAATCAAATGTCAGTTTAGCATGTGTTCAATATGTAGATTAATTCCTAAACCAAGATACACAAAAATGAAAGGCTCAACTAATGGAATTTAAAGGCAAGTTCATACTCTCCCAGCGTTGTAGGCTGAGCATAAGCAACAGGTTAAAATGAGACCAGTGAAGGTGAAGAACATGGTAGGGATGGAAGAAGGTGGCCTTACCTTATGTTCTTATGTTACTGAAATCCTGGAGAGCTTGTGGCCTAATTAGAAAATGAAGCATTCATTACCTGAGAGGGACATATTGCTTTTAGAACAAATAGATCTCTAAAATCCTTCATATAAAGCATCAGGAGCCAGGCAAAAGGTTGTCAGTGAACATTTCTGAACTCTCTGGCATCTTAAGGCAGTGCTGTGATTCTCATTGCTTGACAAATATAACAATTCTTCAGGAGAGTCTTTTCTCCCAACTTAATTTTAAAAGGAAATTTCACTTAGCTGCTGCTTTGTTAGGGTCCAGTCTGTAAGGGTTTTGAGGTCCATGTATCATTGGCTTATTCCCATGTCAGCTCTGGGCAGTATGACTTTGGGACAAAGCTCTCAATACGCATCAGTAAGTCATTTCCCACCATTATAAGGATATTATATACTCATATATTGCCAAATAAAGCTTGATATGTCAATGTCCTACCACTCTTGTACTAATTCTGTAAGAAATTCCAAAGTTTCATTGTAAGAGTGAGGTGAAGCAATCATCCATGCAGTCAGCATCCAGAGAAATCCATTGGTTAACAATTTGGAGTTTTTCTTTCCAGTATAATTTACATGCGTATAAGTATGTACTTTTTATTTTATAAAATTGGGATCATACTGTATAAAAGAATATGTGCCCTACATTTTCACACGTCATGTAACTTACCATGTCATTAAATGTTCTTTGAGAACATGAGCTTTTAAGGACTGAATAGTTTTCTGTGGATGTCCCAGAATTTACTTGCTAATGTTCTCCTTTTGTTAAATGATCATTATCTGCTGTTTTATACTTGTGTAAAACAACGATGGTTATCCTTGCACATTCGACTAGTGTTTGTGAATTTTTTAGGATAAATTAAAGTAAATAAAGTTATTGGTTAAATACATACATTTTCAATAAACATTACCACAATGCTTCCAAAAAAGCGCTGACTCTAGTTTATATTTCATCTAGGACTATGAGAGATTGTTTGTTTCAATGTGCTCCATCAACACTGTTACTGTTAAAAATTATTTTGCAGATTCATAGATAAAACATGGTATCTTATTTTAATTTGTATTTCTTTGCCCAAGAAATTGAATTTTTCCATATATCTGTGTACTTGTATTTATTATTGTTTTGGCTTATTCTGTACTCTACAGAGTGGTTCTCTTTGCAGATTGGCTTCCCATATCGGCATGAGTGATGGGGCAATTATACTTTATAACTAACCACAAACCCAGGCAAAGGGCAGCCATTCTTATGGATTGGTTGATTAGATCAGCCAATGTATCTACTATTGATTGATTGATTGATTGATTTGGCTGTGCCAGGTCTTAGTTGCAGCATGTGGGATCTAGTTCCCTGACCAGGGATTGAACTCTGGCCCCCTGCATCGGGAGCATGGTGTCTTAACCACTGGACCACCAGGGAAGTCCTAATGTATCTACTTTTATAATAATCTACTTAATGCACATCTGTCATAACTTTCTGTTCCTTATTCTTTCCTGGACGTTTATTGATTATGGTACATAATATGGTATAGTAAGATCATTAAAAAAACTATCTGATAAGTGGAATAGTTTTTCGTATTATGAATTTATGAATTCATTAATATCATACTTTTAAAACTGTCTATTTTTTCAAATACTACTCTTATTCACCATCAACCTGGTCAAATTCTTTGGCTTGAAGAAGACTGTGAAATCATCAAGATCATTTTCTGCCTTTAGGCAAACCCTAATCAAATTAGGCTGAAGAGGCAGTAGAGAGAAGGCACTATGTTAAGTCTGGAGGTTTGGTTTTGAACCCTGGCCCTTTGAGTGACCTTGGCCAAGCCAACTTCTCTAAGCCTTACAGTCTCCATCTGTAAAATGGGAATAATAATCCCAACTTTACTTACCATAAAAAGTATTCATTAAAGAAAAGATATATATATATATATATATATATATATATTACATAAAATATTGTGTAAACTTTTACAAAGTGTGAAAATATACGGAATTGTATAACTTTTTCTTTTTATTTCAATAAGGAATTCAAATTCATGGGCCCAGAACGCTTCCTCTGTGCTACTCTGCTACCTAGAATTCAAATTCATGAATTGTATAAACGTCGACTGTTTTGTACATGGCCTTCTGGTTTACAGGCCCCAAAGTTTTATACAAAGTTTGGCTCATACTTGAAAGAACATACTCCCTAATTCTCTATATCTACTAATCTTCTCTTTCTAAAAACTCTGACAAAGAGATACTTCTCTAATTTGAGAGTCATCTAAGAACTATCATGGTAGCATAAGAACACAAACATATCATGCTTGTTTTGATTCCTTTCTGAAAATACACATTATTCGGTACCTTCTCTTGCTAAGTTTCAACTGATCTGTCCCTGTATAATAATAAAATACTGAGTCTATAAAGTATGGTGACTTCAGCAATACTTACAGCTTCAAAATTACAAGGCATACCTTGGGAGGAGGCTTGCGGCTTTTTCCTCTGATGCCAAGCTAATGATGGCAGGGAGGGGAGCCAGGAAGAAACAGTGCATCATTTGAGCCTTGAATTTATAAACAATTAAGTGATGGAATAAATCAACTTCATTTCAGATCCAGACTGGTAAGGAGTCAGATATGAAAAGTCAGCAGAATTCTTTCTCATTGATTACTTGGCATACTAAGAGTGCTGTGAAACATCTCCATTGTTTCCTGAACTCCAGGGTCTAGGACCTGCAGCTGATAGTATTCTCAAGCCTCTTTTACCCAAGTGATACTTAAAAGTTTTCTGTCAAATTTTAAACTTATAATTTTCTTTAGTTGTACAATTTTAAACATATCAAAATATTATAATAGTTCACTTTTTTGAATCTTAGAAGTTTTTAAAATAGCATTTGTTATTCTTTTTAAAAAATAGTTTTAAAAATAGCATTTTAAAATAGCATTCTAGGGCTTCCCTGGTGGTGCAGTGGTTGAGAGTCTGCCTGCCGATGCAGGGGACACGGGTTCAAGCCCTCGTCTGGGAAAATACCACATGCTGCAGAGCAACTGGTCCCGTGAGCCACAACTACTGAGCCTGCGCGTCTGGAGCCTGTGCTCCGCAATGAGAGCCCGCGATAGTGAGAGGCCCGCGCACCGCGATGAAGAGTGGCCCCCGCTTGCCGTTACTAGAGAAAGCCCTTGCACAGAAATGAAGACCCAACACAGCCATAAATAAATAAATAAATAAATAAAGTGAAAAAAAATAGCATTCTACAACTGCAACACAGTGGCAATTATTAGTTTTTAACCTTTTAAAAAACATGGTTTTACAAAGTGTAATCATAGATTGTATTTACTACTGTAACTTGGATTTTTTTCCCTTAACATTAAATCCTAAAAAATTTTCCTAATTCACAGTGTAGTCTTGTTGTTAATTACCAAGATGATGTTAGTAGCAAATTCATTTTCCATCAAGTGATCATACCCTTAACCATTCTGTATTGTAGGATCTGTCCATAGCTTCTAATTCTGTAGTACTTTTTAAAAAAAAATCAGGGGTGATATTATTATTTATTTATTTATTTATTTATGGCTGTGGTGGGTCTTCATTTCTGTGCGAGGGCTTTCTCTAGTTGTGGCAAGCAGGAGCCACTCTTCATCGCGGTAAGCGGGCCTCTCACTATCGCGGCCTCTCTTGTTGCAGAGCACAGGCTCCAGAAGCGCAGGCTCAGTAATTATGGCTCATGGGCCCAGTTGCTCTGCGGCACGTGGGTTCTTCCCAGACCAGGGCGTGAACCCGTGTCCCCTGCATTGGCAGGCAGACTCCCAACCACTGCGCCACCAGGG
>NW_006785406.1:4497658-4506708 GCF_000442215.2 Lipotes vexillifer | reverse complement strand
TTTTTTTCTTGCGTTATGCGGGCCTCTCACTGTTGTGGCCTCTCCCATTTGCGGAGCACAGGCTCCGGACGCGCAGGCTCAGTGGCCATGGCTCACGGGCCCAGCCGCTCCGCGGCATGTGGGATCTTCCCGAAACGGGGCACGAACCCGCGTCTCCTGCATCGGCAGGCGGACTCTCAAGCACTGCGCCACCAGGGAAGCCCCCTGTAGTACTTTTTGAAGATATATTTATATTATAATGCATTCATTCATAAAGCATCAACTTTTTAAAAGTGAAAAGGGAAATTTTGTAGAAAGAAATGGCACAAAGCTTGGAAGTATTCAAAAAAGCTCAATTAGACTTACCTGAAAAAATTGTTCTGTCACATCAGTGGCTTGGGAGGAAGAAGATAATCTCACTTTTAATATTTTATGTTTGTAGGTAAGGATTCGAGAGGTTGAAGTGAAATCCTACTTGAGGTGGGGAGCTGGAACTGTCCCTGATTAAAGCCTGAACCCTGAGCACACTGTGCTCTTGTTAAGGGGAGTAGAATCCTCCTCCCACCTGGCCAACAAGGAGAATAGCAACAAAGCTTGCTCCCCAGGCCCTAGGTGGGCAAAGTCCCGAGGCAGAAAATCTGCTTCTGGAACTGGTTCTATATCTTTATTATGTATATAACCTTGGCCAAGTCATTGTTTCTCTTGGCTAGTTCCATCTTATGTGAAAATAGAGTCAGAACAGATAATGTCTAAGATAACTTGCCAACAATTCTAATTCTGTGATTTTTAAACATTCATCTGCTCAACACTGCTCTGAATGGTCTCGAATTTGGGGAAATTTATATGACTTACCGAGTAGAGGAAACTTAATTCTGATGGAGGCAGAAATTTCTAAGAACAGATAGATAGAAGGCCCAATGCAACTTGCTTTAAAATATTTTTTATGTTTTCTTGGCGTTTCATGTTTACTGTTAAGACAGCTTTTCTTTCTGAATTGGAAATCTGGCTATCAAGCGAGATGTTTTCAATTCATTTAAACTCAAGTGTGGATGGCTGACTGCTTTTCTGCTGGTTCCATTTTATTCTGCTGAGAAGTCAATACTTGGCCATCCATGAACCTTCTATTTGCATTTATAACAATAGTAATTAATGACAGTGAGGGCAGTTGATGTGTGAAGCAGGCACCTTGATCGCTAAGGTCTTAAGAAGCTTGAGTTGTCATAGTTCATAGATCACTATTGTATAGACGGAAATATTGTAGCCCAAGGTTCCAGTTAAGTCCTTGTTTCCAAAAGGAGCTTCTTTCATGATGTGGAAATATGCAGGTCTGTGTTTCTTAACCTTCTCATATCCCATGTCTCTTCTGATTAATCTCAGAGTTGATCATTCTCCCTTTCTTCCTCTACTCTCATGTGTACAATACACACATGAGAGATGCTGCTAGCTAGCTTCATAGCCCTCGGCACACATGGAGAAAATGCTACATTTATTCATTTCAGTGTAACTTGGTCATAGTCTCAAATCAGCCACTTACTAGCTCTGTGGCCTTGGATAATTTATCAAACTCCTGTTTTCTATAAAATGAGGGCTCTTGGCTAGAGAATCTCCAAGATCCACAAAATTATACTTTCAGAAGCAGAAGGCCTGAGACATAAATAAGCGCATGCCTGACTCCAGGCACATTGGTAAAGCAAGACATGCTACCTGCCTCTGGAATTTCCTCCTCTTTGCACACCTCATCATTCACTTTCTCCCCTTCCGTTCCCCCAAGCGTCTGGCACCAGCAGAGTTCTGCTGCCTCATGCTGGCTGGCTCCCTTAAGCAACAGGCTAGCATTTTTAGGCCATTTCTTCAGCCATCTCTCCCACTTGGCATATTCATATGCTAGCCATCCTTCAACATTCAGGTTAAATGCCTTCTCCATGAAGCCGTATTTGATCACCTCATCTATAATAATCTCTCTTATCCACTAACTTCCATACTAATAGCATTTTAAAAATTCATGGTATTTATTCCTGTTTTGTAGATACAAATAATATTTCTTTTAATGGATTATAGTCTCTCTCTGAGGGCAGAATTTATGTCCCAATTCCTGGTATATCTGTTAAATAAATGAACAAGTGAATGAAGGAGGCAGTTAGTGAATGAATGAGTGAATTAATTCATCACTGTATCCCCACTTGGTACTACGGTGTTCTGTTAGTAGATCCTCAAAAAAGTGTTGGTAAATGAATAATTCCACTTTTCTTATCATTCCCTTAGACGCTTTCTAGATAACTAGCTTCTTATTTTCTGATTAATGAAGAGGTTATTAATAGCTGATAGCCTGATATGTTGCCTCTCAGAAAGGAATTTGTGTTCTAATAGCAGATTCAAAGGCCTGACTCATTAATGGTGTGCATTTCAGATAATGGACTAGAAGAGGTTTGTGGGAAGTGTGGGTGCGTATAGTCAGAGACAGGAGGTGGTTCCATCTACTATGCATGTGCCTGCCTCTCAGCCCCAGTAGAAAGCTGGTCTGATTTATGTGTATTAACTTTTAATTCATTATGCAAAACAAAAATTCTCCATAGAACACTTAATAATTGTGGCAAAGCTGAAAGCCAGCTGCTGTTTTGTTCCCTTGCAAATATTCTTTCCGTTCAACTGCAGTTTTCTCTCTTTTGCCATCTTGGTCCATGAATCTGTAAGCTATGCTAAAGAAAGAGGACTGTCTGAGGTTATCCCAAAGAATGAATATCTGGTCTTCATAACCTCTTCCACAGTATCTTCCTGTAGCACATGAGCAGTGTTCACTTATATTCACTCTTGAGGATGCAGAGGGTGGCATTTTTCAATGCAACTGGGAGATGAGGGAGACTCTTAGGATGTCTCTACTATTTCTTATTTCTTTGGATTTTGTCTGAATGGCCTCACCTCAACCAAGCACACAATTCTGATGGTTCTGCCTCACCTGGCAGTATGCACTGTCTTTCCTATAAGGTATATCAAAGGAGACAATTGATCGTAAAGAACAGTGCAAATTCTGCAGGCCTGCTTGTTTTGTGACTGCTTGTTTAATTCGGTCACTACGATTTTCTGTGGATTATATTTCTCACATTTTAGAAGACCAAGTATATTTAAATAATTTGGTGTAAAGCCCAGCAAAGTACCGTGCGTGAACTGACACTGAATAAATAACCAGTGGGGAGAAAATAGAGGTTTGCAAACATGACAACCAAGAAACCAGGACCCAATTCAACTTAACCTTGAGCAGTTGGCCTTCAGAGGAAATGTCTAGGTGTCTCCGTGGAGGAGATGCCATTGTCTGTATTTGTAATGCAAGTATCTTCCCCATTCTTTTCTCCATCAACCCCACTGCATGTTAGAAACATTGTGTATACATGAGGGGAAAAAACTAAAACTTGGTTAAATTGGCTATTCCAAACAATGTTATTGAAGTTACTTAGAGGCCATGACAGTGGGCCATCAGGGGAGCAAGATACAGCCTTTGATCTGTCTTCAGAATGCAGTGTGTTTACAAAAGCAATCACTCAAGGTTAATAGCCTGCATCTGTGGTGTTTGGTAGTTAAAGAATCAATTTAAATGTCTTATGCAAAGGAAAACCTTAACAATGTTTTGTGGTGGTTAATGCATTTCAAGTATACTTGAGATTTAAGGAGCAGACAAAAAGGAAAAGAAGTGGATTTCTCATGGTTTAGACTGGTGGTGAAAACCATTTTTTAAAAAATCTAATTTCTTTAAAAAAATTTTTTATTCAATTTATTTAAACTTATAAAAAAGTTCACCCATTTCTCCCACCACTTACCCCCCACCTCTTGCAACCACCAGTCTGTTCTCTGTAACTATGAGCTTGTTTTTGTTTTTTAAATTCCACATATAGGAGAGATCATACGGTATTTGTCCTTCTCTGACTTATTTCACTTAGCATAATGCCCGTAAGGTCCTTGCATGTTGTCGCAGATGGCAAGATTTTATTCTTCTTTGTGGCTGAATAATATTCTATTGTATATATACACACCACAGTTTCTTTTTTTTTTAAATTACATAGTCTTTTTTATTTATTTACTTTTAAATTAATTTAATTTATTTATTTTTGGCTGGGTTGGGTCTTTGTTGCTGCACATGGGCTTTCTCTAGTTGCGGCGAGCAGCAGCTACTCTTTGTTGCGGTGTGCAGCCTTCTCATTGTGGTGGCTTCTCTTGTTGCAGAGCACAGGCTCTAGGCACATGGGCTTCAGTAGTTGTGGCACGCGGGCTCGGTATTTGTGGCTCACGGGCTTAGTTGCTCTGCGGCATGTGGTATCTTCCTGAACCAGGGCTTGAACCCATGTCCCCTGCATTGGCAGGCAGATTCTTAACCACTGTGCCACCAGGGAAGCCCCACACACCACAGTTTCTTAATCCATTCATCCATTGATGGACACTTAGGTTGGTTCCATATCTTGGCTAATTCGGTGATGAACATAGGGGTAGCCAAATCTTTTCAAATTAGTATTTTCATTTTCTTTGGATAAATACCCAAAAGTGGAATTACTAGATTATATGGTGATTCTATTTTTAATTTTTTGCGGAACCTACATACTGTTATCCATATTGGCTGTACCAATTTACGTTCCCACCAACAGTGCATGAGGATTCCCTTTTTTACAAATCCTTGCCAATGCTTGTTATTTCTTGTCTTTTTGATGATAGCCATTCTAAGAGGTATAATGTGATATCTCATTGTGGTTTTGATTTGCATTTCTGTAATGATTAATGATGTTGAGCATCTTTTCATGTATGTGTTGGCCATCTGTATGACTTCCTTGGGAAAAAAAGTCTATTCAGCTCTTATGCCCATTTTTAATTGAATTGTTTGAGCTTTGGTTTTTTTTGTTTGTTTGTTTGCTATTGAGTTGTATGAGTTCTTTATGTATCTTGGATATTAACCCCTTATCAGATACATAATTTGCAAATATTTTCTCCCATTCTGTAGGTTCCCTTTTCATTTCTTGGTGGTTTCCTTTGCTGTGCAGAAGCATTTTAGTTTGATGTACTCCCACTTGTTTATCTTTGCCTTTGTTCTTTTGCATTTGACGTAGATTCAAAAAATTATCACCAAGACCTATGTCAGTGAGCTTACCACTTGTGTTTTCTTTTAGGAGTTTTATGGTGTCATGTCTTACATTCAAGTATGTAATCCTTTTAGGGTTAATTTTTGTATATGTTATGAGGTAGTTGTCCAGTTTCATTCTTTTGCATGTAGTTATCCAGTTTTTCCAGCACCTTTTATTGAAGAGATTGTCCTTTCCCCATTGTATATTCTTTGGTCCTTTGTCATGACTTAATTTACCATATATGTATGGGTTAATTTCTGGGCTCTCTGTTTCATTCCGTTGATCTAGTGTCCTTTTATATGCAAATACCATACTGTTTCAGTTACTTTAGCTTTGTAATACAGTTTGAAATCAGGGAGTGTGATACTTCCAGCTTTGTTATTCTTAAGATTACTTTGGCTATTTGGGGTCTTTTATGTTTCCATACACGTTTTAAGATTATTTATCCTATTTCTGTGAAAAATGCCATTGGAATTTTGATACGGGTTGGATTGAACCTATATATTGCTTCTGGTAGTATGACATTTTAACAATACTAATTCTTTCAATCCATGAGCATGGAATATCTTTCCATTTATTTGTGCTGTCTTCAGTTTCTTTCATCAGTGTCTTGTGGTTTCCAGTATAGAGATCTTTCACCTCCTTGGTTAAATTTCTTCCTTGGTATTTTATTCTTTGATGCTGTTGTAAATGGGATTATTTTCCTAATTTCTCTTTCTGATAGTCCATTATTACTGTAAAGAAATGCAGCTGATTTTTGTGTATTGATTTTTTGTCCTGCACCTTTACTGAATTTGTTTATTAGTTCTAACCATTTTTTGATGGAATCTGTAGGGTTTTCTATGTGTAGTATCATGGCGTCTGCAAATAGAGACAAGTTTACTTCTTCCTTTCCAATTTGGATGCCTTTATTTATTTTTTGTCTTGCCTAATTGCTGTGGCTAAAACGTCCAATAGTATGTTGAATAAAAGTGGCTGGAGTGACATCCTTGTCTTGTTCCTGATATTAGAGCAAAAGATTTCAGCTTTTCACTATTGGGTATGGTGTTAGTTGTGGGCTTGCCATATATAGCCTTTATTATGTTTGGGTATGTTCCTCCTATACCTGCTTTGTTGAGAGTTATTTTTTTTTATCATAAATGGATGTTGAATTTTGTCAGATGCTTTTTCTGCATCTATTGAGATGATCATATTATTTTTATACTTTTGTTAATATGGTGAATCACACTGACTGACTTGCAGATGTTGAACCATCCTTGCATTGCTGATAAATCCCCTTTGATCATAGTATATGATTCTTTTAATGTATTGTTGAATTCAGTTTGCTAATATTTTGTTGAGGATTTTTCACCTATGTTTATCAGTGATTTGGGCCTGTAATTTTCTTTCTTGTATGCCATCCTTGTTTGGTTTTGATATCAGGGTAATACAGACCTCGTAAAATGTATTTGGAGGAGTTCTCCCATATTTTGAGGGACAGTTTGAGAAAGAGTGGTATTAATGCTTTGAAAGTTTGGTGGAATTCACTGGTGAAGCCATCTGGTCCTGGAGTCATGTTTGTTGGGAGATTTTTCATTACCAATTCAGATGCCTTGCTAGTAATTGATCTGTTCAGATTTCCTATTCATCATGGTTCAGTCTTGGTAGATGATATGTTTCTAGGAGTTTATATATATTCTAGGTTGTCCAGTTTGTTGGCATGTAATTCTTCATAGTAGTGTCTTAAGATTCTTTGTATTTCTGTGGTATTAGTTGTAACATCTCTCCTTTCTTCATTTTTGATTTGTTTGAGTCATCTCTTTTTCTCTTGGTGAGTCTAGCTAAGGGTTTGTCAATTTTGCTTATCTTTTCAGTGAACCAGCTCTTAGTTTAATTGCTCTTTTCTCTTGTTTTTTAAAGTCTCTATTTCATCTATTTCTGCTCTTATCTTTGTTATTTCTTGTACTAACTTTTGGCTTCATTGGTTCTTCTTTTTCTAGATCCTTGAGGTGTAAAATTAGGTTATTTGAAACTTGTTTCTTGAGGTAAGCATTTATTACTATGGACTTCCCTCTTAGAACTGTTTTTGCCACATCCCATAGATTTTGGATTGTTGTGTGTCCATTTTCATTTGTCTCCAGGTATCTTTTAATTTCTTCTATTTCTTTTTTAGATTTGTTTTTGATGTGGACCATTTTTAAAGTCTTTATTGGATTTGTTACAATATTGCTTCTGCTTTATGTTTTGTTTTTTTGGCCCTGAGGCATGTGGGATCTTAGCTCGCCGACCAGGGATTGAAAACTGCACCCCCTGCATTGGAAGGTGAAGTCTTAACCACTGGACTGCCAGGGAAGCCCCTCTTCTTTGCTTGCTTCAGTGACCCATTGCTTGTTTAGTAGCATATTGTTTTAGCCTCCAAATGTTTGTGGTTTTTGCAGTTTTTTTGTTGTAATTGATTTCTAGTCTCATACTGTTGTGTTCAGAAAAGATGTATGATATGATTTAAATCTTAAATTTATTGAGACTTGTTTTGTGACCTAGCATGTGATCTATCCTGGAGAATGTTCCATGTGCACTTGAAAAGAGTGTATTCTGCTTTTGGATGGAATGTTCTATTTATATCTATTATGTCTGCTTGGTCTAATGTGTCATTTAAGGTCAGTATTTCCTTATTGGCTTTTTGTCTAGGTGGTCTGTCCACTGATGTAAGTGAGGTGTTGAAGTCGCCTCCTATTATTGTATTGCTGTCAATTTCTCCCTTTATGTTTGTTTGTATTTGCTCTATCTATTTAGGTTCTCCTATATTGGGTGCATATATTTTTACAGTTGTTATGTGTTCTTGGATTGAGCCCTTTATAATTATGTTATGTCCTTCTTTGTCTCTTGTTACAGTCTTTTTTTTTTTTTTTTAAAGTCTATTTTGTCTGGTATAAGTTTTGCTACAGCTTTCCTTTTGTTTCCATTTGCATGAAATACCTTTTACAATCCCCTCAGTTTGTGTCTTTCGATCTGATTTTTCTCTTGTAGGCAGCATATAGATGTGTCTTGTGTTTTTATACATTCAACCACTCTGTCTTTTGATTGGAGAATTCAGTGTGTTTACATTTAAAATAATTATTGTTAGGTACACGGTTATTGCCATTTTGTTAATTCTTTTGCTGTTTTTGTAGTTCCTCTCTGTTCCTTTTTTTATTTTAATTTTATTGGCGTATAGTTGATTTACAATGTTGTGTTAGTTGCACCTGTACAGCAAAGTGATTCAGTTATACATATACATATATTCATTCTTTTTTTGGTTCTTTTCTCATACAGCTTACCGCAGAATATTGAGTAGAGTTCCCTGTGCTATACAGTAGGCCCTTGTTGGTTATCTATCATATATATAGTAGTGTGTGTTCATCAAAGCTCCTGATTTATCCATTGCCCCGACGTTTCCCCTTTGGTGACCATAAGTTTGTTTTTGATATCTGTAAGTCTGTTTCTGTTTTGTAAATAAGTTCACTTCTATCTTTTTTTTTTAAATTAGATGCCACATATGAGTGATGTCATGCGATATTTCTCTTTCTCTGTCTGACTTACTTCACTTAGTTTGATAATTTCTCGGTTCACCCATGTTGCTACAAATGGCATTATTTCATTCTTTTTTGTGGCTGAGTCATATTCCATTGTATATATGTACCCCTTCTTTATCCATTCCTCTGTCAATGGACATTTAGGTTGTTTCTATGCCTCAGCTATTGTAAATAGTGCTTCAGTGAACATTAGGGTGCATATATCCTTTCAGATTATTGTTTTCTCCAAAGATATAGCCAGCAATGGGATTGCTGGATCATATGGTAGTTCTATTTTTAGTTTTTTAAGGAACCTCCATACTGTTCTCCATAGTGGTTGTGCCAATATACAGTCCCACCAACAGTGTAGGAGGTTTCCCTTTTCTCCACACCCTCTCCAGTGTTTATTGTTTGTAGACTTTTTATTGTTTTTTTTTTTTTT
>NW_006785406.1:4452835-4497447 GCF_000442215.2 Lipotes vexillifer | reverse complement strand
CCGGGGCACGAACCCGTGTCCCCTGCATCGGCAGGCGGACTCTCAACCACTGCGCCACCAGGGAAGCCCCAATTGTTTGTAGACTTTTTGATGATGACTATTTTGACCGATGTGAGGTGGTACCTCATTGTAGGTTTGATTTGTATTTCTTTGACAGTTAGTGCTGTCGAGCATTTTTTCATTTGCTTTTTGGCCATCTGTCTTCTTTGGAGAAATGTATATTTAGATATTCTGCCATTTTTTGATTGGGTTGTTTATTTTTCTGATATAGAGCTGCATGAGCTGTTTGTGTATTTTGGAGATTAATCTCATGTCTGTCACTTCATTTGCAAATATCTTCTCTCATTCTGTGGGTTGTCTTTTCATTTTCTTGATGGTTTTCCTTTTTTGTGCAGAAGCTTTTAAATTTCATTAGGTTCTATTTGTTTATTTTAGTTTTTATTTTCATTATTCTAAGAGGTGTATCAAAAAAGATTTTACTGTGATTTATGTTAAAGAATGTTCAGCCTATGTTTTCCTCTAAGAGTTTTATTGTGTCTGGCCTTACGTTTAGATCTTTGATCCATTTCGAGTTTATTTTTGTGTATGGTGTTAGAGAGTGTTCTAATTTCATGTTTTTACATGTAGCTCTCCAGTTTTCCCAGCACCACTTATTGAAGAGACTGTCTTTTCTCCACTGTATATTCTTGCCTCCCTTGTCATAGATTAATTGATCATAGGTGCGTGAGTTTATTTCTGAACTTTCTGTCTTATTCCATTGATCTATATTTCTGTTTTTATTCCAGTACGATACTATTTTAATGACTAGCTTTGTAGTATAGTCTAAAGTCAGGGAGTCTGATTCCTCCAGCTCCATTTTTCTTTCTCAAGATTGCTTTGGCTCTTTGGGGTCTTTTGTATTTCCATATAAATATAAAAATTTTTTGTTCTAGTTCTGTGAAAAATGCCATTGGTAATTTGATGGGGATTGCATTGGATCTGTAGATTGCTTTGGGTAGTATAGGCATTTAGACAATATGGATTCTTCCCATCCGAAAACATGGTATATCCTTTCATCTGTTTGTGTCATCTCCAATTTCTTTCATCAGCGTCTGATAGTTTTCAGAATAGAGACCTTTTGTCTTCTTATATAGGTTTATACCTAGGTACTTTATTCTTTTGGATGCAGTGGTAAATGGGATTGTTTCCTTAATTTCTCTTTCTGATCTTTTGTTGTTAGTGTATGGAAATGCAAGAGATTTCTGTATATTAATTTTGTATTCTGAAACTTTACTGAATTCATTGATGAGCTCTAGTAGTTTTCTGGTAGCATCTTTAGGATTCTCTATGTACAGTATCATGTCATCTGCAAACAGTGACAGTTTTAATTCTTCTTTTCTGATTTGGATTCCTTTTATTTCTTTTTCTTCTCTGATTGCTGTGACTAAAACTTCCAAAACTATGTTGAATAATAGTGGTGAGAGTGGGCAACCCCTGATCTTAGAGGAAATGCTTTCAGTTTTTCACCATTAAGGATACAAAAATCATCAAAGGACATGGTCCTGCCCACCAGAAAGACAAAATGCAGCCTCATCCACCAGAACACACTTAGGAAATGCTTTCAGTTTTTCACCATTGAGAATGCTGTTTGCTGTGGGTTTGTCATATATGGCCTTTATTATATTGAGGTAGGTTCCCTCTATGCCCACTTTTTGGAGAGTTTTTATCATAAATAGGTGTTGAATTTTGTCAACAGCTTTTTCTGCATCTATTGAGATGATAATATGGTTTTTATTCTTCAGTTAGTAGTTAATGTGGTGTATCACACTGATTGATTTACAGATATTGAAGATTCCTTGCATCCCTGAGATAAATCCTACTTGATCATGTTGTATGATCCTTTTAATGTATTGTTGGATTCAATTTGCTAGTATTTTGTTGAGTATCTTTGTATCTATGTTCATAGTGATATTGGCCTGTAATTTTCTTTTTTTGTGGTATCTTTGTCTGGTTTTGGTATCAGGGTGGTGGTGGCATCATAGAATGAGTTTGGGAGTGTTCCTTGCTCTGCAATTCTATGGAAAAGTTAAAAAAGGGTAGGTGTTAACTCTTTTTCAAATGTTCAATATAATTCACCTGTGAAGCCATCTGGTCCTGTACTTTTGTTTGTTGGAAGTTTTTTAATCACTGTTTCAATTTTAGTACTTGTGTTTGGTCTGTTCATATTCTCTATTTATTCCTGATTCAGTCTTAGAAGGTTGTATCTTTCTAAGAATTTGTTCATTTCTTCTAGGTTGTCCATTTTTATTGGCATAGAGTTGCTTGTGGTAATCTCTTATGATCCTTTGTATTTCTGCAGTGTCAGTTGTAACTTCTTTTTCATTTCTTCTTTAATTGGCATAGAGTTTCTTGTGGTAGTCTCTTATGATCCTTTGTATTTCTGCAGTGTCAATTGTAACTTCTCCTTTTTCATTTCTTCTTTAATTGATTTGAGTCCTCTCTTTTTCTTGATGAGTCTGGCTTAAGGTTTATCAGTTTTGTTCTTCTTCTCAAAGAACCAGCTTTTAGTTTCAATGATCTTTGCTATTGTTTTCTTCATCTCTGTTTCATTTATTTCTGCTCTGATCTTTATGATTTTTTCCTTGTACTAACTTTGGGTTTTGTTTTTTTTCTCTTTCTCTAGGTGGTTTAGGTGTAAGGTTAGGTTGTTTATTTGAGATTTTTCTTGTTTCCTGAGGTAAGATTTATTGCTATAAACTTCTCTTTTAGACCTGCTTTTACTGAGTCCTGAAGGTTTTGGACCATCGTATTTTCATTGTCATTTGTCTCTAGGTATTTTTTAAATTTCCTCTTTTATTTCTTCAGTAATCTGTTGGTTGTTTAGTAACATATTGTTTAGCCTCCATGTGTTTGTGGTTTTCTCCCCCTGTAATTGATTTCTAATCCCATAACGTTGTGGTTAGAAAAGGTGCTTGGTATGATTTCAGTTTTCTTAAATTTACCAAGGCTTGATTTGTGGCCAAAGATGTGATCTCTCCTGGAGAATGTTCCACGTGCACTTGTGAAGGAAGTGTATTTGGCTTCTTTCCGATGGAATGTTCTGTAAATATCAATTAAGTCCATCTGGTCTAATGTGTCATTTAAGGCCTGTGTTTCCTTATTGATTTTCTGTCTGGATGATCTGTCCATTGATGAGAGTGGGGTATTAAAGTCCCCCACTATTATTGTGTTACTGTCAGTTTCTCCTTTTATGGCTGTTAGCATTTGCCTTATATATTGAGGTGCTCCTATGTTGTGTGCATATATATTTATAATTGTTATATCTTCTTCTTGGATTGATCCCTTGATCATTATGTAGTGTCCTTCTTTGTCTCTTGTAACATTCTTTATTTTAGAGTCTATTTTGTCTGATGTGATTATTGCTACTCTGGCTATCTTTTGATTTCAGTTTGCATGGAATAGCTTTTTCCATTCCTTCACTTTCAGTCTGTATGTGTCCCTAGATCTGAAGTGGGTCTCTCATAGAGAGCATATATACAGGTCGTGTTTTTGTATCCATTCAGCCAGTCCATGTCTGTTTTGGTTGGAGCATTTAATCCCTTTACGTTTAAGGTCATTATTTTTATTTTTTAATTTTTTATAGTTTTTTCAGTATGCGGGCTCCTCACTGTTGTGCCCTCTCCTGTTGCGGAGCACAGGCTCCGGATGCGCAGGCTCAGCGGCCGTGGCTCACGGGCCTAGCCGCTCTGTGGTATGTGGGATATTCCCGGACCGGGGCACAAACCTGTGTCCCCTGCATCAGCAGGCGGACTCTCAAGCACTGCGCCACCAGGGACGCCCCTAAGGTCATTATTGATATGTATGTTCCTATTGCCATTTTCTTAATTGCTTTGGATTTGTTTTTGAAAGTCTTTTTTCTTCCTCTTTTGTTCTCTTCTGTGATTTGATGTCTATCTTTAGTGAAGTGTTTGGGTTGCTTTTTCTTTTTTGTGTGTGTATCTACTGTAGATTTTTGGTTTGTGGTTCCCATGAGGCTTTGATATAGCAGTCTATATATAAACAAGATTGTTTTAAGTTGCTGGTCTTTTAATTTCAAATGCCTTTCCAATATCCTGTATTTGTACTCTCCTCATGATTGCTGGGTTTGATATCAAATTTCTTTGTGTATGATTTCCTACCTTTATCTTTTCCTTTACCGATGAGCTTCCCCATTTGTAATTTTCTTGATTCTATTTGTGGCCTTTTCTTTTCTACCTAGAGAAGTTCCTTCAGGATTTGTTGTAATGCTGGTTTGGTGTTGCTGAATTCTCTTAGCTTTTGCTTGTCTGTAAAATTTGATTTCTCCTTTGAATTTGAATGAGAGTCTTGCTGGGTAGAGTATATTCTTGGTTGTAGCTTTTTCCCTTTCATCTCTTTAAATATGTCATGCCTGCAGTCATGCCTGCCCTTTTGGCCTGCAGAGTTTTTGCTGAAAAATCAGCTGATAACCTTATGTGGGTTCTCTTGTATGTTATTTGTTGCTTTTCCCTTGTTGCTGTTATTATTTATTTTTTTTGGCCTTTAATTTTTATCAGTTTTATTAATATGTGTTTCAGCATGTTCCTCCTTGGGTTTTTCTTTTATGGGACTCTGTGCTTCCTGGACTTGATTGTTTCCTTTCTCATGTTAGGGAAGTTTTTGGCTATAATCTCTTCAAATATTTTCTCAGTCCCTTTCGCTCTCTCTTCTTCTTCTGGGACCCCTATAATGTGAATGTTCATGTGTTTAATTTTGTCCCAGAGGTCTCTGAGACTGTCTTCATTTCTTTTCATTCTTTTTTTCTGTTCTGTGGCAGTGATTTTCACCATTCTGTCTTCCAGCTCACTTATTCATTCTTCTGCCTTAGTTATTTTGCTATTGATTCCTTCTAGTGTATTTTTCATTCCAGTTATTGTATTGTTCATCTCTGTTCCTTAAACCTTCTCTTTGTTACAAATATTGAACACTTCACGAATTTGCATGTCATCCTTGTGCAGGGACCATGCTAATCTTCTCTGTATTGTTCCAGTTTTAGTATATGTGCTGCTTAAGTGACCACATCTGTTCCTTTTGTCTTTTCTTGCTCTCTTCATTTGTTGTTTGACTTTCTTTAGTGATTACATTTATATTTATTTCTCTTTGTCTTTTTTGTATTTACTGTAGGTTTTTGCTTTGTGGTTACTGTGAGGCTTACATATAATAACTTACACTCTGTTTTAAGTTGATAACAACTTAAGTGTGTTCCCACTTTAAAATCAATATTTTTACTTACTGTCCCCCTACATGTTTTATGTTTTTGATGTCATATTTTTACATCTGTTTATTTTGTGTATCCCGTAAATAATTATTGTAAACATAGTTACATTTATTACTTTTGTCCTTTAACCTTTACACTAGCTTTATAAGTAATTATTACCTTTACTATATATTTACTTTTCCAGTGAGATTTATTCTTTCATACGTGATCTCGTTACTAATTAACTCCCTTTTGAGTCTGTCTTTTCACCTATAAAATGGTATGATGATGTCTTCATCATAGGAGCTAAATTTATGTATGAAATATATGTGAGGCTTCTTTGTAAATTATCAGCTACTTTATAAGTTTATTGTAAAATGGAAATATCCTTTCATGTCCAGTTTTTGTCACTTTGCCTTTCTGTTTATCTAGTAATCACGTATGCATATAGATGGCACTGAGAAGATTGCTTTAAAATTACTTATTATATTGTTTTATTAATATGTATTATATTTATTATTACTTATTTTATTGTTTTACTACTATATGAATGTTTGACTTCTATGTAGAATTTATTTATAGTTTTACATCATTTAGTAATTATCCAGAGACACAGACATGGTTTACTGTTACTTTTTTATGACTAGATCTATTAGTAAAGGGAGTAGGCCTCACCATATCCATTACTCTGTGCGGATGCTATGATTAACTCATCCATGACTTTATAAAGAGCTAGCCATGGATTCCCAGTGTAAGAATATTTGCTTTAGGTTTCTTACCTCAAACTTCTGGTTTTAATTTGATTCAGTCTGAGAAAGGCAAAGTAAATCAAGGACAGAGCAGGCCTGCTTTGTGAGTTTGGATTGAAAATATGAGAAATTCAGCCTAGACACTTACCAGTGGGGATATGTGATGTAATCAATAAAATGGTGAAGGGTTCGGATTTGTTCAGTAGCCCAAAGGTGTCCTCTTTAAAACTATAAATATGCATTAGACTTAGATTCCACTATCTAGTCCACCACATATGAAACCAGGAAGTAATTTTTTTCTAATACTTTTCTGATTATAGCAGTAATATGTGAGGTGGAAGAAATCTAGAAAGTACACTTGAGCTCAGTAAAGAAAACAAAAACCCTATGACACCACTTCATAGAGATCACTGTTGTTATTTATAACCATAATCACTGTGAATAGCCTTAAAAGCTTTGTTTTGTGTGTGTTTATACCTATATCTAGATTTCATATGTAGTTGTGTATATAACTTTTGATTTGCAAAATTGAAATCATAGTGTTTTTATTACCTTAATTAAAAATATTTCCTCATTGTCACATGCATGTATGTGAAATATGCACTATCTAGATGAACCATAATTTATCTGTGCCTAATTTTTTTTTTAACATCTTTATTGGGGTATAATTGCTTTACAATGGTGTGTTAGTTTCTGCTTTGTACAAAGTGAATCAGTTATACATAGACATATGTTCCCATATCTCTTCCCTCTTGGGTCTCCCTCCCTCCCACCCTCCCTATCCCACCCCTCCAGGCAGTCACAAAGCACCCAGCCGATATCCCTGTGCCATGCGGCTGCTTCCCACTAGCTATTTGCCTTACGTTTGTTAGTATATATACGTCCATGTCTCTCTCTCGCCCTATCACAGCTCACCCTTCCCCCTCCCCATATCCTCAAGTCCATTTTCAAGTAGGTCTGTGTCTTTATTCCTGTCTTACTCCTAGGTTCTTCATGACATTTTTTTCCTTAAATTCCATATATATGTGTTAGCATACGGTATTTGTCTTTCTCTTTCTGACTTACTTCACTCTGTGTGACAGACTCTAGATTTCTCCACCTCATTACAAATAGCTCAGTTTCGTTTCTTTTTATGGCTGAGTAATATTCCATTGTATATATGTGCCACATCTTCTTTATCCATTCATCCGACGACGGACATTTGGGTTGTTTCCATGTCCCAGCTATTGTAAATAGAGCTGCAGTGAACATTTTGGTACATGACTCTTTTTGAGTTTTGGTTTTCTTGGGGTAGATGCCGAGTAGTGGGATTGCTGGGTCATATGGTAGTTCTATTTTTAGTTTTTTAAGGAACCTCCATACTGTTCTCCATAGTGGCTGAACCAATTCACATTCCCACCAGCAGTGCAAGAGTGTTCCCTTTTCTCCACACCCTCTCCAGCATTTATTGTTTCTAGATTTTTTGATGATGGCCATTCTGACTGGTGTGAGATGATATCTCATTGTAGTTTTGATTTGCATTTCTCTAATGATTAATGATGTTGAGCATTCTTTCATGTGTTTGTTGGCAGTCTGTATATCTTCTTTGGAGAAATGTCTATTTAGGTCTTCTGCCCATTTTTGGATTGGGTTGTTTGTTTTTTTGTCATTGAGCTGCATGAGCTGCTTGTAAATTGTGGAGATTAATCCTTTGTCACTTGATTCATGTGCAAATATTTTCTCCCATTCTGAGTGTTGTCTTTTGGTCTTGTTTATGGTTTCCTTTGCTGTGCAAAAGCTTTGAAGTTTCATTAGGTCCCATTTCTCTAGGAGGTGGGTCAAAAAGGATCTTGCTGTGATGTATGTCATAGAGTGTTCTGCCTATGTTTTCCTCTAAGAGTTTGATAGTTTCTGGCCTTACATTTAGGTCTTTAATCCATTTTGAGTTTATTTTTGTGTATGGTGTTAGGGAGTGATCTAATCTCATACTTTTACATGTAGCTGTCCAGTTTTCCCAGCACCACTTATTGAAGAGGCTGTCTTTTCTCCACTGTATATTCCTGCCACCTTTATCAAAGATAAGGTGTCCATATGTGCATGGGTTTATCTCTGGGCTTTCTATCCTGTTCCATTGATCTACCTGTTTTTGTGCCACTACCATACTGTCCTGATTACTGTAGCATTGTAGTATAGTCTGAAGTCAGGGAACCTGATTCCTCCAGCTCCGTTTTTTGTTCTCAAGATTTCTTTAGCTATTCGGGGTCTTTTGTGTTTCCATACAAATTGTAAAATTTTTTGTTCTAGTTCTGTGAAAAATGCCAGTGGTAGTTTGATAGGGATTGCATTGAATCTATAGATTGCTTTGGGTAGTAGAGTCATTTTCACAATGTTGAATCTTCCAATCCAAGAACATGGTACATCTCTCCATCTATTTGTATCAATTTTAATTTCTTTCATCAGTGCCTTATAATTTTCTGCATACAGGTCTTTTGTCTCCTTAGGTAGGTTTATTCCTAGATATTTTATTCTTTTTATTGCAGTGGTAAATAGGAGTGTTTTCTTGATTTCACTTTCAGATTTTTCATCACTAGTATATAGGAGTGCCAGAGATTTCTGTGCATTTATTTTGTATCCTACTACTTTTCCAAATTCATTGATTAGCTCTAGTAGTTTTCTGGTAGCATCTTTAGGATTCTCTATGTATAGTATGATGTCATCTGCAAACAGTGACAGCTTTACTTCTTCTTTTCCGATTTGGATTCCTTTTATTTCCTTTTCTTCTCTGATTGCTGTGGCTAAAACTTCCAAAACTATGTTGAATAAGAGTGGTGAGAGTGGGCAACCTTGTCTTGTTCCTGACCTTAGTGGAAATGCTTTCAGTTTTTCGCCATTGAGGATGATGTTGGCTGTGGGCTTGTCATATACGGCCTTTATTATATTGAGGAAAGTTCCCTCTACACCTACTTTCTGCAGGGTTTTTATCATAAATGGGTGTTGAATTTTGTCAAAAGCTTTCTCTGCATCTATTGAGATGATCATATGGTTTTTCTCCTTCAATTTGTTAATATGGTTAATCACATTGATAGATTTGCGTATATTGAAGAATCCTTGCATTCCTGGAATAAACCCCACTTGATCATGGTGTATGATCCTTTTAATGTGCTGTTGGATTCTGTTTGCTAGTATTTTGTTGAGGATTTTTGCATCTATGTTCATCAGTGATATTGGCCTGTAGTTTTCTTTCTTTGTGACATCCTTGTCTGGTTTTGGTATCAAGGTGATGGTGGCCTCGTAGAATGAGTTTGGGAGTGTTCCTCCCTCTGCTATATTTTGGAAGAGTTTGAGAAGAATAGGTGTTAGCTCTTCTCTAAATGTTTGATAGAATTCGCCTGTGAAGCCATCTGGTCCTGGGCTTTTGTTTGTTGGAAGATTTTTAATCACAGTTTCAATTTCAGTGTTTGTGATTGGTCTGTTCATATTTTCTATTTCTTCCTGATTCAGTCTTGGCAGTTTGTGCATTTCTAAGAATTTGTCCATTTCTTCCAGATTGTCCATTTTATTGGCATAGAGTTGCTTGTAGTAATCCCTCATGATTTTTTGTATTTCTGCAGTGTCAGTTGTTACTTCTCCTTTTTCATTTCTAATTCTATTGATTTGAGTCTTCTCCCTTCTTTTCTTGATGAGTCTGGCTAATGGTTTATCTATTTTGTTTATCTTCTCATAGAACCAGCTTTGAGTTTTATTGATCTTTGCTATTGTTTCCTTCATTTCTTTTTCACTTATTTCTGGTCTGATTTTTATGATTTCTTTCCTTCTGCTAACTCTGGGGTTTTTTTGTTCTTCTTTCTCTAATTGCTTGAGGTGCAAGGTTAGGTTGTTTATTCGAGATGTTTCCTGCTTTTTAAGGTGGGCTTGTATTGCTATAAACTTCCCTCTTAGAACTGCTTTTGCTGCATCCCATAGATTTTGGGTCGTTGTATCTCCATTGTCATTTGTTTCTAGGTATTTTTTGATTTCCTCTTTGATTTCTTCAGTGATCACTTCGTTATTAAGTACCGTATTGTTTAGCCTCCATGTGTTTGTAGTTTTTACAGATCTTTTCCTATAATTGATATCTAGTCTCATGGCATTGTGGTCGGAAAAGATACTTGATACAATTTCAATTTTCTTAAATTTACCAAGGCTTGATTTGTGACCCAAGATATGATCTATCCTGGAGAATGTTCCATGAGCACTTGAGAAAAATGTGTATTCTGTTGTTTTTGGATGGAGTGTCCTATAAATATCAATTAAGTCCCTCTTGTTTAATGTATCATTTAAAGCTTGTGTTTCCTTATTTATTTTCATTTTGGATGATCTATCCATTGGTGAAAGTGGGGTGTTGAAGTCCCTTACTATGCATGTGTTACTGTCGATTTCTGCTTTTATGGCTGTTAGTTTTTCCCTTATGTATTGAGATGCTCCTGTGTTGGGTGCATAAATATTTACAATTGTTATATCTTCTTCTTGGATCGATCCCTTAATCATTATGTAGTGTCCTTCTTTGTCTCTTCTGATAGTCCTTATTTTAAAGTCTATTTTGTCTGATATGAGAATTGCTACTCCAGCTTTCTTTTGGTTTCCATTTGCATGGAATATCTTTTTCCATCCCCTTACTTTCAGTCTGTATGTGTCTCTAGGTCTGAAGTGGGTCTCTTGTAGACAGCATATATATGGGTCTTGTTTTTGTATCCATTCAGCCAATCTGTGTCTTTTGGTGGGAGCATTTAGTCCATTTACATTTAAGGTAATTATCGATATGTATGTTCCTATTCCCATTTTCTAAATTGTTTTGGGTTCGTTATTATAGGACTTTTCCTTCTCTTGTGTTTTTGTCTAGAGAAGTTCCTTTAGCATTTGTTGTAAAGCTGGTTTGGTGGTGCTGAACTCTCTCAGCTTTTGCTTGTCTGTAAAGGTTTTAATTTCTCCATCAAATCTGAATGAGATCCTTGCTGGGTAGAGTAATCTTGGTTGCAGGTTTTTCTCCTTCATCACTTTCAGTATGTCCTGCCACTCCCTTCTGGCTTGCATGCAGAGTTTCTGCTGAGAGATCAGCTGTTAACCTTATGGGGATTCCCTTGTGTGTTATTTGTTGTTTTTCCCTTGCTGTTTTTAATATGCTTTCTTTGTATTTAATTTTTGACAGTTTAATATGTGTCTTGGCATATTTCTCCTAGAATTTCTCCTGTATGGGACTCTCTGTGCTTCCTGGACTTGATTAACTATTTCCTTTCCCATATTAGGGAAGTTTTCAACTATAATCTCTTCAAATATTTTCTCAGTCCCTTTCGTTTTCTCTTCTTCTTCTGGAACCCCTATAATTCGAATGTTTGTGCGTTTAGTGTTGTCCCAGAGGTCTCTGAGACTGTCCTCAGTTCTTTTCATTCTTTTTTCTTTATTCTGCTGTGCCGTAGTTATTTCCACTATTTTATGTTCCAGGTCATTTATCCGTTCTTCTGCCTCAGTTATTCTGCTATTGATCCCATCTAGACTACTTTTAATTTCATTTATTGTGTTGTTCATCATTGCTTGTTTCATCTTTATTTCTTCTAGGTCTTTGTTAACTGTTTCTTGTATTTTGTCCATTCTAATTCCAAGATTTTGGATCATCTTTACTATCATTATTGTGAATTCTTTTTCAGGTAGACTGCTTATTTCCTCTTTGATTGTTAGGTCTGGTGCACTTTTATGTTGCTCCTTCATCTGCTGTGTGTTTTTCTGTCTTCTCATTTTGCTTATCTTACTGTGTTTGGGGTCTCCTTTTTGCAGGCTGCAGGTTTGTAGTTCCTGTTGTTTTTGATGTCTGTCTCCAGTGGCTAAGGTTTGTTCAGTGGGTTGTGTAGGTTTCCTGGTGGAGGGGACTAGTGCCTGTGTTCTGGTGGATGAGACTAGATCTTGTCTCTCTAGAGGGCAGGTCCACGTCTGGTGGTGTGTTTCGGGGTGTCTGTGCACTTATGGTTTTAGGCAGCCTCTCTGCTAATGGGTGGGGTTGTGTTCCTGTTTTGCTAGTTGTTTGGCATAGGTTGTCCAGCACTGTAGCTTGCTGGTCATTGAGTGAAGCTGGGTGCTGGTGTTAAGATGGAGGTCTCTGGGAGATTTTTGCCATTTGATATTATGTGGAGGTGGGAGGTCGCTTGTTGACCAGTGTTCTGACGTTGGCTCTCCCACCTCAGAGGCAGAGTCCTAACTCCTGGCTGGAGCAGCAAGAGCCTTTCATCCACACGGCTCAGAATAAAAGGGAGAGAAAGAAGAGAGTATTAGTAGAAGTAGGAAGAAAGAAAGAAAGAAGAAAAGGAAAGAAGGAAAGAAAGGAGGTAGGGAGGGATGGAGGAAGGAAGGAAGGAGGGAAAGAAGGAAAAAAGACAGAAGATACAGTGAAATAAAATAAAGTATAATAAAGTTATTGAATTAAAAAATAATTGTTTAGAAAAAAAAAAGGGACAGATAGAACCTTAGGACAAATGGTGGAAGCAAAGCTATACGGACAAAATCTTACAGAGAAGCATACACATACACCCTCACAAAAAGAGGTTAAGGCGAAAAAATCATAAATCTTGCTCTCAACGTCCACCTCCTCAGTTTGGGATGATTTGTTGTCTAAAGGAGGGAAGGAAGGAAAGAAAGAAAGAAAGGAAGAAAGAAAGAAGGTAAAGTATAATAGAGTTATTAAAATTAATTTTTAAGCAAAAAATTAAAAAAAAAACAATGGACGGATAGAACCCTAGGACAAATGGTGGAAGCAAAGCTATACAGACAAAGTCTCACACAGAAGCATACATATACACACTGACGGAAAGAGGAAAAGGGGAAAAAAATAATAAATCTTGCTCTCAAAGTCCACCTTCTCATTTTGGGATGATTCGTTGTCTATTCATGTATTCCCCAGATGCAGGGTACATCAAGTTGCTTGTGGAGCTTTAATCCGCTGTTTCTGAGGCTGCTGGGAGAGATTTCCCTTTCTCTTCTTTGTTCTCACAGCTCACAGGGGCTCAGCTTTGGATTTGGCCCTGCCTTTGCGTGTAGGTTGCTGGAAGGCATCTGTTTTTTCCTCAGACAGGATGGGGTTAAAGGAGCCTCTGACTCTGGGGCTCTGGCGCACTCAGGCCGGGGGGAGGGAGGGGCACGGCGTGCGGGGCAGGCCTGCGGCGGCAGAGGCCAGCATGACATTGCATCAGCTTGAGGCCCACCATGCGTTCTCCCGGGGAAGTTGTCCCTGGATCCCGGGAACCTGGCAGTGGCGGGCTGCACAGGCTCCCCGGAAGAGGGGTGTGGATAGTGACCTGTGCTCGCACACAGGCCCCTTGGTGGCGGCAGCAGCAGCCTTAGCGTCTGCCGCCCGTCTCTGGGGTCCGCACTTTTAGCCGTGGCTTGCGCCCGTCTCTGGGACCCGCGCTTTTAGTCGCTGCTCGCGCCCGTCTCTGGAGTTCCTTTAAGCAGCGCTCTTAAACCCCTCTCCTCGCGCACCAGGAAACAAAGAGGGAAGAAAAAGCCTCTTTGGCAGGTGCAGACTTTTCCCTGGACTCCCTCCCAGCTAGCCGTGGTGCACTAACCCCTTCAGGCTGTGCTCGAGCCACCAACCCCAGTTCTCTCCCTGCGCTCCGACCGAAGCCCGAGCCTCAGCTCCCAGCCCCGCCCGCCCCGGCGGGTGAGCACACAAGCCTCTCGGGCTGGTGAGTGCCGGTCGGCACCGATCCTCTGTGCGGGAATCTCTCCGCTTTGCCCTCCGCACCCCCGTTGCTGTGCTCTCCTCCGCGGCTCCGAAGCTCCCCGCTCCGCCTCCCGCAGTCTCTGCCCGCGAAGGGGCTTCCTAGTGTGTGGAAACCTTTCCTCCTTCACAGCTCCCTCCCACTGGTGCAGGTGCCGTCCCTATTCTTTTGTCTCTGTTTTTTTTCTTTTGCCCTACCCAGGTACGTGGGGAGTTTCTTGCCTTTTGGGAGGTGTGAGGTCTTCTGCCAGCATTCAGTAGGTGTTTTCTGTAGGAGTTGTTCCACGTGTAGATGTATTTCTGGTGTACCTGTGGGGGGGAAGGTGATCTCCGCATCTTACTCTTCCGCCATCTTCCAACACTATCTGTGCCCTATTTTTGAACATTCTAAGTTGGCCCCCAGTCTTTGCTCTTATATGTAATGGGGGAATGAAAACAGTCTTATATGTAAAAATTGGTGTGAAATTTGCTAATTATTTTATGTGGATAGGACCTAAAAATGGAATGTCTGGGTCAAAGTTATCTATAGTTTTAAGGATTTTTGAAATATATGCCAGATGTTGTCCATAAGAGTCCAATGAGAGCTCCCATTGCCATACCACTTCACCGTTGTCTTACCAGCTCACCAGGTACTGTTTACTTTATGCACTGACTGAAAATTATGTTCCTCTCACTATTCCAGCCTTAGTTAAAACCTCATCATTTCTTCGTAGGTTCAGTTCAACAGCCTCTAGTCTTGACTCCAAAGCATTCTCCATGTTTACATGATCTTTCTCAACCAGGAATCTTAATCACATCAGTGGCTTCTCTAAAGTCTGTATGCGAACCTACATATTCCAGCATGTGTGCAGAGCTTGTGGTTGCATTGCCACAACCTCTCTAGCCTCATCTGTAGATACTTGCCCACTTACAGTCTTGCCTTCAGTCCTCTTAAATTATGGTGGAAGCATTCTGATCTGAGACATGATTTTTTAATAAAAAATATTGGTTAAAATAGGGAGACATAAAAGTGATATAGTAAAAATGTTTATTATAACTTAAAACATATGTTCACATTTGTTCATCAGTCTTTTGATGTAGGGCCAAAGCCTTTCCCTTGAATGTGGCTCCACTCATCAAAGTACCTCATCAGTTTTCTTGTGTAACCACACCCATACATAATATGTCACTTATGAGTTCCAGTTTGAGTTTCTTTCAAGTAGAATTAATAAAAGAGCAGAATCTGGTAGGTTGTTATGGTGTGTCTTCCAGTCTTTTATGGCTATCTCACTCACTTGTAATTTGACAGTAATTTTTTGGCAGCTAGTGTTTTTGAGTCTTTCCAAAGGATTCAACCTAGTTTTCTTAGAAACAATAGCTCTTTTGGTTCACACTCATATTTCATTGGCTTATATAATATTTAATTAAATTATACAATGTTTAATTAAATTAATTAGATTCTAAGGCCAAGCACAACTGACATATACATGTTGGGAACCAATATAAATGACCCTTAGCGAGCATATCCCTCAACTGGGGGGAGGCATCAAGTGCCCTGGTCTGCTGGAGAGAAACCATCAGTATTGGGCTTGAGTGTCAGTATGCCTTTCAGAGAGGATGGAGAGTGTTAATTCAGAAATGAGTTCAGTAGAGTCAGTGAAAGAAGTTTTTCACTGACAGTTTTTCACTGTGTTTACAGCTCCTTAAGTTAGTCATAGCCTCTCCCTTCTTTGTTTGGCCTGTTATTTGCTCTCAGATCCTTACAAATTGAATTTTGGTATCATGGCTTCTTCCAGAAACCTTTTCTTCATAGACCATCCCCTTCCAGATAGTTGTTCCCCCTATTTTCTCACTTAGTGCCCCATGCTGTAGGTTAAAGTGTCTCTATATTCAACTGTGAGCCCAGTGAGACCAGGGCCATGTCATTTATCTCTGATTCCATGGTTTTGACTTTTAGAAAGTATTGGATAAGTGAATTTGATTCTGTTTTTTCAGGAAGGTGGGGCAAGTTGAAAAACATAAATACATATCCTCATTATTAAGATATGTTTAATATTTCTGAAATTTGAATAGGACTTATAATAAATGTGTTTGTTTATAATCTCAGTAGCTGTTATTGAATTGATGGTGTATCTTAAACATCAAAGCAATGAAACTGGGTTAAAAAAGCGAGATCACTTCAGGGACAACAATATTCTTCCATAACCACCCCTCCATGCTGCTGTCAGAATCTCTGTTCTGGGCCAATGCAGCATTTCTTTTTGACCTCTAAGTTCTAAGGATGGCTCAAGGTGGGATGCTGTGCAGCCCGTGGGTGAGAACACAAAGACTGGAGTCAGAGTGCCTGGTTTCAGATCTTGGCCCTGCCTCATACTCTGTGCCCTCGGACAAGTCAGGGCCTCCCTTTTCTCACCTATAAAATGGAGAAAGTCATAACTTTTAAATGATCCATAAAAGCCACTTAGAGCTGCTTGGCACATTCTGTGCCTTCAAGATAAGTAAATGGTTGCTATTGCTATTTTTGTGATACCAAAGAATTCATAAAAGTGATCCTATAAATAGTATAATCACAGAAGGATTTATAAAAATGCTTTCATAAATAGTAGCATCCCTTCTAATCCCTCACTGCAAGGAATTCAAAGAGGAAATACTAGGTGGGTAGATATTTGAATCTGGAATCTACCATTTACCAGCTGTAACATTCTGGACTATTTTCTTAACATCTCTTAGTCTTGATTTCTCTACCTGTAAAATAGAGATAATGACAATGCAAGACTCAGTGGGTTATTATGGATATTAAATTATAGGATGAATGTAAAATATGGCTCTTGGAAGATAATAACTGCTTGATAAATGGTATCTATCTCTGGCAGTTATAATCAGTCACAGATTTGGTATGCAAAATAGGACTTTATTTGTTTATAACTGAATTTTCTCACCTCTTGAGCCTCCATTTTCTCCATTGGCAGGAAAGGAAATTTTGCCAATTTAATGGTAAATTTAGAGACTTCCAGACACTTCCCCTCAATCTCTAGTTTGAGTAAATACATAGTTGATTTGGGATTCTTTCCTTTTGCCTTTTACTTTACTTCTCCCTTAGGGTGAGGTTCTGGGGATTAGGTTTTGGGGATTAGGATTATTCTGAGATCTGTGACACTTCCATTCAGATATAGGGTTTCCAATGGTGTTAGCTCTGCTGAGTGCACAGCTGAAAGTTTTCATTCTGCCTCCTGGCCCCAGACCCTGCCGATACCTCTGGTTCCTTGGAGCCTGGTGCACCTGCTTCATCTCTGATACTTTGAGGGAAATTCTTGTTTCTCCATCACCTCACTGGAGAGTGCAGACCTGTACAGTGGCCCCCATGCATGTCCATGCTCCCCCTATGCTCCCATGGCTCTTCCATCCCTCCAGACTCTGCTGGGTGCTGAGTTTCTCTCAGCTTCTGAACTCACCTGGGGTTTCTTTTGCTCCGTCCCCCATCTTCATGGGCTTGGCTCAGAGTGCAGATGGGGAGAGAAAGGCTCTATTTCCTTCTCAGAAACCCATAACAGTATTTAACTCTTATTCTTTGCATTAGTTTTCTATTGCTGCCATAACAAATCACTGGACATTTAACAGCTCAAAACACCACACATTTATTATCTCACAGTTCTGTAGGTTACAAGTCTAGGGTGGCTTGGCTGACTTCTCAGACTTGGGTTTCACGAGGCCAAAATCAAGGTTCACTTCAGGCTTACCAGGTTGTTAGAAGAATCCAGTTTCTTGCCTTTGTAGGAATGAAGTCCCCATTTCCTTGCTGAATGTCAACTGGGGGTTGTTCTCAGCTTCTTGTGGCCACCCACTTTCCTTGGCTCATGGCTCCCTTCTTTCATCTTCAAAGCCAGCAATGGTGGGTTGAGTCCTTCTCACATTTTGAATCTCTCTGACCTCCCCTTCTGTCTCATCTTTTCTGCCTCCCTTTTTCCATGCATCTCTCTGACTCTTCTGACTCAGGTGATTACATTGGACCCACCTCAGTAATATCCCTGTCTTAAGGTCAGCTGATGAGTAACCTTAATCCATTTGTTAAGTCCCTTCAGAGAAGTACCTAGATTAATGGATGGATTAGTAGCTAGGAACAGGAAATGTCAGTATATCTTTAGAATTCTGCCTGTAACACTCTTACCCCAAATCTCCCTTGACTCTTCTCTGTCAGTGGAGGGATAAACTGGCTAGGCATGTATTCCTCAAAAATCATCACTTATCCTAGGAGCTCAGCTTTTGATATCTAAGAAATATTCCAAAGTGCCAAATTATTTTTTCTATCATAAGCTTCAAGATGCTCTGGATGTCTATCACTAAAATTAACCTTTCCCTCTGTTATATCATGTGTATCCCATGGACAGTGTGTACAGAAAGGCCTCCCTGTCTCTTTGGATGGTGGTTAAAGGATAAAGGCATGCCAGTTTGGTTAATCAAACATATATTGACTATTCTGTAGACAGTGGTATGAGAGATTCTAACCTCAAGGAATTTATAACCCAGTAGGGGTGAGTTTCATTTAAATAAATACTTATAATAAATGCACAATGTGAGAAGACTGTGTAGGAATATACATGGTACTGTCAGAACCTAGAGGAGGTTGGGATTTTCAATTGAGAGGTGAAGGTTTAAGAAACAGTGGCGTATAGGCAGGCCTAGAAGAAAAGTGGTAGCTGAGAAATAATTTTACATGCTTGCAATCTGCGAAGTATTTTTCTATACTGAATTTCATTTAGTAATCACAGTTACTTTTTGCAGTAGGGAATTGTAGTATTTGTGTTACAGATATAGGAGGTAAGGCTGAGAAACTTGCTCGAAATCAGATTCCATCTTTGACTGAGATTGAACCCTTGATCTAACTCCAGATCATGTGCTTTTTTGCTAATCACATTAAGATGACCGGGGGAGGGGGGGGAGGGGCAAACCACGTGGCGAGAACTGGGTAAGCAAAGGTAGTAAGGTGGCTAATATGGTGTGTACACTAGCTAGCCTTCAATAGCCTCTTATGATACCCACCTACGGGTACTGACACCTTTGTATAGTCCCCCACCGAACTGGATTGGGCTGGCCTGTGAAACCAATAGGATATTACAAGTGATGATGTGTGATTCTGAGGCTAGGTCAAAACAGACCTTGTAGCTTGCAGCTGGCTTTCCTGAGTCTCTCGCTCTGAAGGGAAATAGCTACCATGCCCTAAGAGACCAGCGTCCCTCTGGGGAGGTTCACGTGGCAAGGCCATAGGAAAGCCATCTTGGCAGCAGGTCTTCCAGTCCCAGTTAGGTCTTCAGATGACTGCATCCCTGTGGGAGACCCTGGACTAGAATCAGCCGGTTAAACTGCTGTCGGATTCCTGACCCACAGAAACCGTTGTGAGGTGTTTATTGTCGTTTTAAGCTACCAGGTTTTGGGCTAACTTGTTTCACAGTAATAGGTAACTAATACAGCATAGGTTTTAAAAGAGTAAGTAATTAATCTTATTTAAATAGTGTTGAACAGATTGTAAGAAACCTGCCCTGCAGTCTAAGAACCTTAGTGTTTATTCTGCAAGCATGAGGGAGACACTGAAGGGTTTCGAACAGAAGAGCGCTTAGAAAAATAGAATATTGGAGAGTCTCTTATGTATGGAATATTTACAAATTAACTGACTTCCTTGCCATTTGGGCCTGGAAAGCAGTCACTGAGGAGTTAAACATCTTCTAAATACTTCCGTCTCATCTTTTTCTGAGTCTGAAAATCTATATCTCACTCTTTGAGTCCTAGGAATCATATTTTATTTTTATTTTTCTAATTAGTGGAGATTCCTGCAAGGCTAGCATGAGCCCCTGAAAGATGTCTTGTCCTAAGAGTGTGATAGAGG
Organism: Lipotes vexillifer; assembly: GCF_000442215.2. Classification (NCBI taxonomy): domain Eukaryota; kingdom Metazoa; phylum Chordata; class Mammalia; order Artiodactyla; family Lipotidae; genus Lipotes; species Lipotes vexillifer. Next base: position 4,477,885 of record NW_006785406.1, on the reverse strand, counting down.
CAGACCCATGGGTCACCACCAGAAGAAAGTGTACGTGGTGTGAGCATGTGATTAGATTTCAGCCAAACACAGGAACAGGGAAAAGTGTGTAGTAGAAACTCTGATCTGGAGCCTCTGTTCTCTGGCCTTCCTGTGTAGTCACATCCTCAGTTAGCTCTGCCTGAAGCTTGGGGGCAGAATGATACAGTGGAAAGAACAGTATATTAGAGAGTCTGAAGAGGAAAGTGCGAGTTCTCACTGTGCCACTGACAAGCTGTGTGATCTTGGGCAAATATTGAATCCCCTGGGTCTCAGTATCTCTGCCCGTAAAATGAGGAAGGGTTGGATTAGATGATTCCTAAGGTTCATCCTAATTACAACATTCCATGACTTAGGATTCCTTTTATGTGATATCTCCATCAAAACTGGGAGAGTTCAGAGTGATAATCTATTTCTAAAGGGAATAGGACAAGTACCATAACCAAAAATGTTCCTTGGAAACTTTTGTATTGTTATTAGACACAATGTATATCCGTTTGCTTAGTTTTCCGTGTAACATGAGTATTCCTTTGTAATTATAAGAATTACTTAATTTCTAAAAGGTTTGATTTCCCAACATAGAGGTTATGGTGGGAAAAATTAGAAATGCTGCCTGCCATTCATGCATTAACAATACATAAGTCAGTAAACGAGTCCGTGCCATAGGTATTGTTCAGTGTGATTTCTTTTCTGTTTAATAATTGCAATTTTAATTGATAATTGTGATTTATACCATCATCTTAACACCTTACAGGAGGTGCGGCCCCCTGCCTACTGATTTAGACTGATCTTAGTTTTGGTGCAACATTAGTGTGTAATAGGATGCTTGGAAATTGCAGTTTGTAGCTATTACAGATTTTCTTTTCAGGATTGGTAAGTGGAGACACCCTTTACAGAACCCTACAGGGTAATGAAATCCATTAATTAATCACAAACCGTGTATTTTAGCTTCCATTGTAATTGTAAATCTTTTTCACCAAGCCCGTTTTGCCCACTTTTTTTTCTTTCTCCTGTTTCCCCCATCCATCTCTCAGAAGACTGGTGAAAATGCAACCAGGTAAGCAAGCAGATAAATGAAAATGAAGAAAATCAAGTGGCCTAGATGTTTTAAGAGCTACATAAACTCAAACTCTGGTGATTCTGGAGTTTATCAGAATGTGGGGAGGGGAGGGGAGGGAGGTAGGTCACCATGTACAGTAGCTTGCCCTGTTTGAGCATGTAACCCCAACTTCAGACACTGGCAGACAGGATGACAAGCAGAAATAAATAGTTGGTGCCGGGTGTTTAAAAAGAAGTATTTTCACATCAGTCCTTCCACTGTGGACCCTATTTACACACTCCAATAGGTTATATTTTTCTTTTTCTAGACTCCTTTCATTCTAAGAGGATTACACCCTCCATTGCTTTTGGTCCACAAATCCTCCAATGCCATTTGATCAGCATGTTTGTGACATTTTTGTTTGGATCAGGATTTGACCATACCTCTAGTGGTCTGAGGAGGGTGGCAAGTGTTGCTGGGTGGCCAGAATAGCCAGAGGGTGGTGTGAATTCATTGCTAAATTGTGGAACAGTGCCAGAAGGATGCTGGGATTCTTCTTTTATTCTTTTCAAAACCCTGACTTGAAACAGATACAAACTCCTTAACTTACTGAAGCAAAACTCTATCTCCTAAGGCTGTGGTTTTTAAACTTGAGTTACCAACCCAGAAACGCAGACTTTCTGATTCAGTAAGTATGAAATAAGGCCTGATAATTTGCATTTCTAACAAGTTTCCCGGGGCCACGGATACTGCTGGTCCCATTTTGGGAACTGCTGTCTTAAAGGTTCTCCCAACCTGGAGCAATTGGAAATCAGGCTACAGTCCCCCCAGGGTTTCTCAATTCTCTCACTCCTTTGAGGCCAGCTTGGCTCTGCCCCACTGCCCCTTGGGTCTGGGGTCATGGGTGTGTGCTCATATCCTGTCCTTCAGACCCAGAGTGTCCCAGACAGCTGAGAACTCTGGGACGCCCAACCATCTGAATTTCTGAACACAGTATAAAACCAGAGATTTGGCACAGAAGTTATAATCCCCCGTGACCTTAGGAACATTGTCATTTAATCTTGAAAATAACACTCTAGGTGGGGAGCATTGTCACTTTTATCTATGAGGAATTGGAACCGAAGAAGTTGAAATTACTTGCCCAGAAGTAAATTGCTGAACTGGTGTTTGAACCCAGGATTATGGCTTCAGTGCCTGGTTTTCCTTTACCTACGACTCTGTTTCTCCTGGGTTCCGTTTTGACCTCTTTCCTCATTTTTATGTAGCCAAGATTACAAAGACTCTCTTTAATTAGGGTTTGAATTATGACTTACATATACATATGTGTGTATTTATGTATATGTGATTATATATACACACACACATGCTCCTTGCTTCATTTTTATTATTTTGCATCTATTTGTAGTGTAGTATAGTATATAATATGCATCCTTGAAGTTGCCCTAAAGCAGTTTAGGAACAGGGCAAGGAATACATATATACCCCTAAGTCTAGTGAACTCGTGCACATACACATTACTCATCCACACACAAACTGGCTTTTCCTCCATGCCTCACATTAAGCCTAAGAAAATCTGTCTCTTTGGTTGCCATTGACTCATACTAAGTTCCAGCCATGCCCTTGACTGCCATCAGTAAATGGAGTGAAAACTGCCTTCGCTGCCCTGCCCTCCTCGCGTTATCCGCAGTGCTTCACCATAAAGAAGGAGATTTAAGTCATCCTTTAGCTCTGGTGGGAGAGAGTTGGCAGGTCTGTATTGACAGATCCACTCTGTTGGAAAACAAGAACAAGCCCTGAGGGCTTTGAGAGTGTGTCTGTAGTGAGTCTATATACTTTGTCCACATTAGTAGCAATGCAGAGTTTTTTTCCTTTCCTAAAGAAAACAGCCCTTTTTCCACTGAGGGGTGGACGGGGGGAACAAACCAAAAAACAAAAATTCTGGCGTCTGCTGTTGAAGCCTGTAGTGAACAAGGACCTGGATTACAGGAAGAATGGTGATAAGAAGGAAAAATTGGTGGTTTAGGTACCCCCAGGAACAAAATGACTGGGAAATACAAAATCACTTGTTTTTATTTTTAAGTTTTCTTGTGGAAGTGGGTGTTGGAAAGGTTGCAGCTTGTGAGTTATTGTAAGTGGTGGAAGGAGGGTTGTTTGAAATCTGAAAGGAAATTGTAACAGCAGATGTGAATGGGTGGCCTGTATAACTAGGTACCTGGTGGGTGTTAGAGGTATGTGCACGCTAGTGCATGTACTTCGGTTCAGCTGGGTGTGGGTTTCTGCAGTCTCCTAGTGTTCCTTCTGGCTGAAATTGCTCACAAGCACACAAAAAATTTGCATTATGCTCAAATTGTTTCCTAGTATACCAATTGCACTGAAACAAATTTGTGTTTTCAAACAAGCAGTATAGTACAATCGACTTTACACGTCAATTCTCAGAGGATTCCCTGTTTCCCTTGTTATTAGAATACTTGATGGCCGTCAGTGAGATGAGGGCTATGTGAGGATGGCTCTCTTATACACATTTATTTCTTATCTCATAAAATTTTAGATAATGTAAAATAATTAGTAATGTCACGAAACGGATGTTAATGTTTTTTGGGCCACATAAATATTTCCCATGTAGCAAAATGACCTTGTTAAGATGACATGTTCTCACCCCATCCCCCACCTCACCACGACCTTTGAGCCAAGCCACGTGGGGCTGAGTCACTGATGACTGGATGTTGTTCGTTTTCTCCCTGATGATTTTCTTTGACTGATAGCCCAGAGAGGTACCTGTTGAAGTGGCTCTGTATTGTTTGGTGAAGTGTGTATACACTCATTTGTTCTGGGTCTCAGGGCATTTCCCAGGGTCTGATTTATTGATTTCAGGATATGGCTGTGTGTATTAGACACGTCTCAGCCAATTCTGCATCCACAATATTTGTGATGGTTAATTCTGGGGTACACTGGGTGTTTTATCCTTTTCAGGTCCACCTTGGGAAAAAGAGAAAGTAACACATGGAGAAAGAAGCAGCTTCACACCTTTGACCCTACATTTGCAGGGGAGCCATGTCTGGGAAAAGCATAGATAAAACAGTGTCTTTGGAAGGAGTATCTGGTCATTTTCAACAGGTTCAATATCTCTCTTCCAATTAGATGTGGCAGCTGGATTCTCATGTGTGCATTCAGATTACAAAGAGATAAGTGTTGCACCACTAACATAATTGCTGGGAAAGGTAGTATCCATATAAACATGTAGGAAATTTAAAAAAATCTAGCTGTAGGAATAAAGTATGAGGTCCTAGAATTTAGGGCTGGAAGGAAATGTGGAGAGAAAGGATATTTTTGTCTTGTGTTTCATCTTACAATAAGGAATATGAGACCCACAGAAGCAGCACAACTAGCCAGGAGATCCTGGCTCATTATAACGGAACCAGGAACATTAGGGTTCCTAGCTCTTGTCTTTGCACCATGGTATTGATTTTTGTAATTCAGTAAGTTCTGACCACTTAAGATTTCAGGCAGCCCTCATTCTGTTGCTGCTGCTCCCTTTAACCCTAGTATTTGTCACACGTGCTTGATTTGATTCCCCTGCTGCACACTTCCATTTTATTTTATTTTTTAAAGCTGAGAAAAATGAGGGTTGCTTGTATTCAGGTCACGGCTACCACTAGTTGCTTTACTTCTTTAGTTGACATCCTTTTTTTACCTCAGTGGATAGAAATATAAGAATAATCCTTGTACAAGGAGAACAAAAGTGCTAGCCTACTCCGTATGGAGGCCTATTTTCCAACAATTCTGTTTCATCTAGTCAGGGAAGTCCTCGGATGTGTTACTAGAGATGTGAGGATCTGAGAAGAACACCCCAGAAATTTTCAAGAAAAAATGTTTACCTCCTCAAGATATTTTTTAAGACTAAATTGGAAAAAGGTGTCTTATGAAAAATGTTTAGAATGAAATACAGTATTTCAGATATAAAGTGTTCATATGCTATGTGGCCTTTAACCCTTCAAAATGAATTCTTAAAACCTTGTAATTGGTGGGCATATATGAAAGACTGTTTATGGTGTCAGTTTAGTACAATCTCCATACCCCAAGGACAAGCTAATACTCACTAAGCACTTACTGGGTGTCAAGCACTATTCTGCATGGCTTACAGGGAATCATTTATTTAATCCTCAATACAATACCATGAGGAAAATGCCATCATTATTACTCCATTTGATGGGGGGAAACTCAGGTTCAAAAAAGTGGCTTGACTTGCCTAATGCCACATGCTAATAAGTTGAGGAGCTGGGATGCAAATGGAGGCTTCTGCTTTCAAGCTTGCACTACTAGTAGAAATGAAGGGAGGAGCTAGAAGCACCTGCCTTAGTCGTGCTTCTCTCACTCATCAGGCAATTCAGGGCATCCATCCAAGCAGTTTTGTTCTCCATTAAAGGAGAATATAAATAAGACACAGTTTTCCTTTTCACAGGTTTGTTGTGTTAATCTAAGAAGATAAGGGAGGGAAGTAATGTTTAACGAGCATCTGCTATGAGCCAGGGACCACTGGGGTGGATATGTTTCACATAACATCATTCATTGCTGCTGTCCTTGCTATTGCTATTGTGCGGTTCTCAAATTCTCTGTTGACTGCAGAGTCACTGCCGTTTTCAGAAGATAGATTAACTTCCATCTGTTATCATGTGTGGGTTTTCTTGTTGCCTCTCACGCCTGTCTTGTTCAACTGATTTCACTGGAGGCGTGAGATTATTTTTAAAGGGATACATGTTATTTGTAGAAAATTTGGGCAAAGGATTTGAAAAAGCAGTTTAAGAGGAGGAAACTCAAAAGGCTCTCAAGCACTGGAAAAGGTACTCCGAGTCACTAGTGATGAGAGAAATGCAAATTAAATCAGTAATGATGTGTATAGCATTTCAGAGAGATCAGTTATGCCCAGTGTTTCTGGGGCTGTGGGGACCATCATGCATTGCTAATAGGAGGTAGACTGATGCTGCCATTTTGGAGAGCCTGTGTTACTGCTTGTTCAGATTAGGCCCACTCATATCCCATGACCCAGCAATTATACTCTTGGAGATGTATGAAAATGTTTTTGTTTTCTATATATTTATATATATATACGTATATACACGTGTATGCATACATATACATATATACATACATATGTATATGCACATATATGTATATGTGTACGTATGTATATGTAAAACACCATAATAGCACATAAGAGGGTATTCTCACAAGGTTATTGTGATGGTAAGAGGGAGCTGGAGGTAAACTGGGTGTCCTCTGCTAGGAAAGTGGTTCAAATTTAGTTGAATGAACATAAAGGAGTATTGTGCATCTGTTAGAAGCAATTGATTAGATGAACATTTATCAACATGACTGGATCTTAAGGACATAGTGCCAAATGTAAAAAGTAAGAAAAATGAGATACAATATAAAACCATTTCCCCAAGTTAAAATGCATGTCCACAAAATGATACTCATTTTGTAAGTGCACAAAATGAGGCTCTCTGCTTTCAAGCTTATACTCTTAGTAGAAATGAAGGGAGGTACAAAAGAGGTACCAGTTAAGCCTGTCAGAGTGGTTGGATGAGGGATGAGGGGGAGAAGCAGGGAGATAAAAAGGGGAATAATAAATAAAGCAAAGAGAATCTTGCAAGAACAATGATAATAATGTGCCATAAACAGGATAATGATTAACTCAACCCCCTGAAAAGGAAAAAAGTTAGAAAATACAAGTCAGCACTAAACAAGAAAAGAAAATTATGCATAATTCCATTTACAGATAACTGTTAAAACTTCAGTGTGCATTCTTCTAGTATTTTATATGCATGTATGTGTATATGTGTATTTTATATATCACACATATTTTTATTTACAAAGTAAATGAAATGTACTCTTTTTTTTTGTACCCTAGCTATGAAGAGGTACTAAGTTATCTCTAAAATGCCTTCCAATTCGAAGATGCTCTCCCTTCAGGGTGAATACCATATCATCAGATTCAAATTTTAAACTGACTTGTGTTCAGCATAACCCAAAATATATTTGCTAAAGACTTAGTGTCAACCATGAGATACTTAGTGCATTCAAAGGAAAATATATCTGCATTTAATTCAAAAAGTATTTACTTTGGCTTGATTGCTAAAGATCATTTAAGTGCACTCAGACCATTTCACAGGCTGACAGTTTAAGGTTGGATCACAGTATCAGAGGAGTGTTAATTCCAAATGCAACAAGTGAGGTTAAAAGTTTGTCTAATGTAGCAGGGAACCTTCCCATGTGAGTGACTGAATGGCTTTTAATAGGCTGGAGCTGAACACGAGGCTTGTGGGAGCTCAGTTCCCCGACCAGGGATCGAACCCGGGCCACGGCAGTTACAGCACCGAATCCTAACCACTATGCCACCAGGGGACTCCCTGAACAGTTTCTGATGACTGTTTAAAAACAAGTAAATCGCGCTTCCCTGGTGGTGCAGTGTTTGGGAGTCCGCCTGCCGATGCAGGGGACGCGGGTTCGTGCCCTGGTCCGGGAAGATCCCACATGCCGCGGAGCAGCTGGGCCCATGAGCCATGGCCGCTGAGCCTGTGCGTCCAGAGCCTGTGCTCCGCAACGGGAGAGGCCACAACAGTGAGAGGCCCGTGTACTGCGGGGAGAAAAAAAAAAGTAAATCAGTGAATAATAGAGTTCTGAACCTTTAGTCTCTGTTTTGTATGTGGACCGTGAGCAGCCTTTAATGAAGAGTACATTCTTCTCTGCCAGAGACAAAAATACACAAAAGTCTCTCCAGACTTCTTGCAAAAGCAAACAGAAACCTCCCAAGGGAAACTCAGATTTCAAATCATTGCACTGAGAGCAATAATGGAGTGCCCATTGGCTATTGTTGCTGTGGTAATCATTGCTGACCTCACAGGTCCTTCCTAATGATATTCTCAACAGGTTCACTAGTAGTATTTGCTCTCTCTCGTGTGTGTGTGTGTGTGTATGTGTGTGTATCTCTAGGTCTGTTTGTTTGCTTGTGGCTAAGTTGTCATGTTTTACTCTGAATCCAAAGTCAGAAGGTAGCCGGCATCAATGCCTTGCCCCTAATAAATGCTAAATGAAGATTTGTGAGGCTGGATTCAGTGCACTGGGTTTGGAAAAAAAAAATCAAAGTTATGAGGAGTTTCACAAATCTCTGCAGTTCTCAAAGTGTAATCCTGGAAATCCATGTTTCTGGCTACCTTCTCTTGTGAACAGTTCCAGCTGCTCATTAGAGTAATCAGCAAACGTGAGGTTTGCAACTCTCCAAACTGTAAAAGCCAGGAGGGAGTAGCTATTTTAAAACTGCCTTCTTTAGGATTTATCAGTAAGCTTTTCTGGGGGAGGGAGAAGCATGGACTTAACAGGCTACTGGCTACTCACCAGGTTGCCTGGTTTCTGGGGGTTGCTTGATAGTGGTCTCACAGCCAGCTGAGCGTAAGCCCTTCTTTGGGACACTGGTGCCATCCAGGTGTGGGAATCACTCAATGGTATAATATTAAGACTGTTTTAAGACTTTCCAATCCTGAGATTTCCCCAAACCTGAACTGTTATTATAATTTTATCAGATTTTTGCTATGCCTCCAATGAAAACATGATTCCCCCCCCCATAGTAATATATTACTTATGGTTGTAGAGTATCATGAGCCTTATATGGAATCATTCTTTCCAAAAAGAAGGGAAGGAGAACATCCAAAGTTTGGAGGTAATTTTTTTTTTTTTTTGCGGTACGCAGGCCTCTCACTGTTGTGACCTCTCCCGTTGTGGAGCACAGGCTCCGGACGCGCAGGCTCAGCAGCCATGGCTCATGGGCCCAGCCACTCCGCGGCATGTGGGATCCTCCTGGACCGGGGCATGAACCCGTGTCCCCTGCATTGGCAGGCGGACTCCCAACCACTGTGCCACCAGGGAAGCCCTGGAGGTAATTTAATTAAGCATTTTTGTTAAGTTTTGTGTTCGCTAAATGCGTTTCAGTTGGCTCTCATTTACCCTACAAGCCTAGCCACTCCTGCCCCCAGTGTCCCTCTCAACTTTACTAAGAATTAAACATTCACAACAACAGGTAATTTTCTTTGGACATTGTCCCCAAACCATGTTTTTCACTGGCAGAGAAGATGCAGATATAACTTTGCTTAACATCTGAAAAGTAGCTGTTCCAGAACCTATTAAGTCCCTTGTGAAATCACAGTGAGGCCAAGGGCCATGACTCCTTCTCCACCCAGGATTCTGCTTCCCATGGATATAAGAGATCGATGCCAGGGGCTGTCAGTTTACTGTAAGGGTGTGGGGGAACAAAAAAGAAAAAAAAGCCTTGTTAAGTTCTAGGCAGTGTGGTGTGGGGTCATCACTGCAGACCAAGAGTGGGAGGATTGGACTTGACGCTGGGCAGTATCATTTTCTGACGGTACGGCCCTGATTGCGTCCGTAACCTCTCCTACTTGTAAAATGAAGACATCTGCCTTCTTGTCTTCACAGGCGGTTGTGTCAGATGAGTAACGTGGATCATTCTTTGCAGTTTCTGGAGTGCTTTGGATATGTGCTAGCTTCATTCACCAAGGTCTGATGATTCTACACAAGCTGCAAAAAGCATTTGCACACGTGCCTTTTCTGAGTCTAGGTTGTCAGGCTCCTTAGGCTCCTCAGTTTGAACAAGGTGTTGGAGTGTATCCCAGAATACCAGATAAGAGAGGAAAGGAAAATAACATAGAAAAGAAAGCAAAAGGGTAGGTACTCCCCTCCACCCACTCTCCCACTCCATTCAGCACCCTGATATTATTCAGCAGTCCTTTTCTGCTTTGTATGCACAGACAGAGCCTCTTGTGATAAATGTGCATGAACAGAGGAGTATAAACACTCATTTAAAAATAAATTGAGATGTAGTTGGCTGCAGCCATCTGACAGAGCCCTGGATCTCTCTTCCGCAATGTCATCCATTTGTAGCCCATTAATTCATGGTCTTTAATAATTTTTTCGAGGTAAGTCTGAAGTTTACTTTGTTTTATCTATGAAGAAAGGACCCACTGAGCAAATGAATAGTGTAAATAAATTTGACAAGAAACATATTAACCTGCTTAAGAGAAAGGGCTGTTTTCAAATGCCTTACTTGCATCTATTTGCATCCTAACTATGTACTGATTATGAGCGATTCTAGTCGTTAAAGTAGTCCTAGAAGGATTTCTACTTGGTAATACTTTATTAACATTTAATTTGAATTACTCTAATAAAACTCCACTTCTTTAAAACTCGTCCATAATTCAATATTGTCACACAGATCTTCCTTCCGTCAGTATGAATTTGTTGTAAGGTATTATTGTAATTAATTACATGCTTCTAAATTCCTTGGAAGCTGGCTGGTACAATTATATCCTTTGAACAAGACTTTCAGTTTCCCTTGGTTTCTTAAGATAAAAATGTCTTGACACTTAAATGGCATTGCTAAGTTTGGCTGCAGAGAAGAGTTGCCTGTAGAAGCCAATTAGGGAGGTAGGTAATTAGTTATGTCCACTATGACTGAATTTTAGTCCATGTAGGAGGCCAACTTCTTCCCCTGAAAACTTGATTAGATTTCTTTAATTACATAAACAAACCTTTATTCATAAAACAACTTCTGCCCTGTGCCTTACCTGTAGTGAACACTGAGTTAATACTTGATGAATGAAGGTATGAGGATACATACATCTTTGGGGTTTTCCTTTTTCTTTCACATAGACTGTCTTAATATTGAGCAGTCTGTATTATGATAGGAACTCTGCAAGAGGATTGTGTTGAAAGCACTACCTGTGTTCATCCCATCCCTCCATTTACCCATCTTTCAAATATTTGGGGGGGAGCCTACTCTGGAACCAGTCAGGCATAGCGAAGAGACAGAGTCTCTGCCCCCATGCATATCATATTCAGTGTACAGAGTCTCTGCCCCCATGCATATCATATTCAGTGTACAAGCCTCTTAACCTTTAGTAGAGAGATTGGTAATGTTTTGCCTCTCACTATACTCAGAGTTGCTGTATACTTGGTCCAAGTCCTATCCCAGCCATCCTTCTGTGGTTATTGCTTTGTGCCTGATTGGGCCACTAGTTACAAAGCAGGTGCTATGGGCAATAGCTTATTCCTACTTTATGTTTGTGTCTCATATTTTTCACTGTATGCTACAATTATGTAACACCTAGGGACTCTCCAGTACTAGGGATCCACAGTTCTAAGTAAATAAAGTAGCTTTGTACTAAAGGTTGTAGCTAATATTTTTGAGCATTTACTCTGTCTATGCCAGACACTCTTCTGAGAACATCTCGTATGTTCTCTCATTTAATCCTCAGAGTATCCATGAAGTGAGTGTTATTATTATTCTCATTTTACAGATAAGGAAACTGAGTCACACAGGAATATACTTGTATAAGAGTTTCACAGAAGCAAACTCTTTCTTTCTTTAATAGTAAGACCATCTTGGCATCCCCAGTTTTTTCAGATTGTTTCCACATGTTACCTCACTTGATCTGGCACATCCATCCCCATTCATTTACGTGGGAGAAGTGAAGCAAATGAGGGTGAGTCTCTTCTTTCCATGGTTCTGCAGGTCAAGGACTGTAGTACTTAACCCAGGGCTTCTGAATCCTGGTCCAAGACTCTTCCTCCTTCTTTCTGCTCACCTGACCAGAAGTCTAATGAAGACTTGGGCCTCTCAGTTGTCATGAGAGATTATGAACCTTGGTGACTTTAAGCAGTTATTGGGAGAACATTATTATGTAATGTGTTTCATATCCACTCCATTTAGTTGAGAATCTAGTACCAACTCCCAACTTTTTTTTTCTGCTCCTTTGTTGTATTAATATTTGGAACCTACCCTTAACAGCTCTAGGGTAAAAAGCCAGTTTTGTGCCCAGGGAATCAATGCTACTTGGGAAATAAATCATATAGTTTGCTCTAGCTAAAACGAAAAAACTCCCACAAATTTATCTGTCATTTTGATTCATTCTTTCATCCTTTGTAGTACATTTTCAGGGTCTCAGAGAAGCTGCTCTATGAAGGTGCTTGTTGAAGCATCTTGTTTTACATGTGATCAAAATGGAGAGAGCACTTCTTTTGACAGGAAACTTCACTTCTTGTTACTGAAAACCGTCACAACAGTCATTATATCTGGCTTTCAGACATTTCCTGGAGTTAGGAGAACAATAGACAGTTAAAATGGCAGTATCAAGAGCATTCTGGGGTTTTATAATGAGTACCACGGGAAATTTTTTCTCTTGAGTTTGTAAGAAAAAGGTAGGAATATTTGGGAGGCTGAAATAATGTGGAAATAAATTTTAATGCTGTATTTTTTTAAATGGAGTGTTCTTTCTGACCTTTGGAAGTTGAAAAAATTAATTTTATACCATGGTTCTCATTTTCTTGTTACTGAGTTGAAAGTGACTAAGGGAAATTTCTCTTCAGCTGTCCCTCTCTGCATTTTAAGTACTCTCCCAAAGAAGACACATTTTCGGCTTTCTGACTTTTTATTTGATTAAACATCATTTAGAGTTCTTGGATCCAGTTTATTGGTTCTTAATTTTTATATATGTTCAGGGCTTCTGAGGCTTATGATTTCTAATTTAGCAGCAGGAGTTCTCTGCTTCCTCCTCTCCTCCAACTCCAAAAAGCAAACAAACAAGACTCAAGCGTTAGGAAGAGATGTTTATTTTGGCTTATTTTTTGTGTATTGCAATGTGTTTTTCACAATTTTTACCTTAATTTACACAGCTCTTATAGGCTTTCTTAATTTCTAATCATTTTGATATATTTATTGTTCAGCACATTAAAAGCACAGGCTTTGTAAACAATTTATGTGAGCTGCTGCTTCCACTTCTGCAGTTTCTCAGTTACCACAACAGCTGTGGATGGTTTAAGAGACTCCTGTATTAGTTACATGGTATATAACTGAATGGTAAAAATAACCTGCTGGCTTTATTTTTTTAAAACTAATAATATGAAAGCAGTTATGAATTGTTAACATTTTTAAAGTATAAGACTTACTATGTTTTAAAATTAATCAACATTTTAAAAAGCTATAAAGTGAAAATAAGTCTTCCTCCCTATTCTCTGATTCCTAAGTATCATTATTTAAAGGTAACTAGTGTTAAAGTTTCTGCATATCCTTCCGGAAGTGATCTAATGTTCTATTCATCTACACACACACACACACACACACACACACAAACACACACACACATAAATATACATAAATACATATACATATATACACATAACACATCTATACTTACCTATGTATATATGGAAACGTATATGGATTCTGTTGTGAAATGTTTTTCTTAGAGATATATCTTAGATATCTGCCCATATCAGTACATATAGATCTACCTCACTTTAATGGCTATATAGTATTCCATTGTCATGGCATGTCATAATTTAACTTACCTTCTATTTATCAGCATTTGGGTTGTTTCCAGATTTATCCTGTTGCAAACAATGCTGCAATAAATATCTTTGGATATATCTTTTCACATTTTTTGGTAAATATATTTGTAGGATACATTCAAAGCAGGGGAATTACTAGTGAAAGTGTGTGCATTTTTAGTGTCACTAAATAGTGCAAATTGTCCTCCAGAATTACTGTGTCAGTTTATACTTTCACCAACAATGTATAATATGTCTCACTTCAGTAAATGCTCACTGAGTACTTACTATGTGTCTTCACTAAATTAGGATCTCAGGATAAAAATTGTCCTTGTCAAGTCATGAAAGTGAATAAAAAGCCCCTACCAGGGTCAACTTTTCTGTTCTTGGCCTAAATTGGCAACTCTCCACTTCTGTATCAGTGGCCTTGCTTTCCTTGTGGAAGGCAGTAGCTTTTGTTTTCCTCCAGGATCTGACGTGATGATCTTGTCAGTTGCTCTCAGGAGCTAGGATCCACTGTTGGCCTCTGTTCTGAAGCGTTACCAGGCAAGCACAGAATTCTATCAGCAGAACAGCACAAAGGCAGGAGAAACACAGTTTATTCATTGTTGAAACCTCTTTGTCCTTCACCTCTATGGGTTCTCAGAGAAAGTAATAGATACCAACTATTTCTTCAGAATTCATTGAGGGGGAAAGTGTGGATCAGTCATTTGGGACCACGTTGGTTTCTGATACCAAAATTACCTAAATGAGTAAAATATAATCTGTAAGTTAAAATACCTGGTTGCTAGTCTGTTAAGTAAATCAGTAAATCAATAGGAGGGTCCTAAGTACACAACATAATGGATGGATAAACCTGGTTTTCTGAATGGAGGCAAATGTACTGATAATTCAACTCTTATAGCTGAGGATGAGCAAGATATCCGGTTCTCTAAGAACTGAAATTTCCCTAGATCTAGCCCAGAGTGAACGCCTTAGAGCTGCCCACTCATGGGCCATTGCCTTGAGCCTGTGGGTAAAATCCCTGGGGCAAGAGGAGGCTGCAGTTTGCCCAACAGCTGTGTGAGCTCCAGGCCAGTACCCAGCGAAGCTGACTTGGCAGCTGCTCTTTACGAGGCCAGCCCCGCCAACCCCTGCGTGTGTTCTGAAAGATACAGAAGAAGAACATAAGCCCCTTTAGAGAGGTTGGAACAGGCTAGTAGTTGCTAGGCAAGTTAAAGTAATTCAGTGTCCTTGCCAAACGTCTGCCATGCAAATAGGGAACTTTCAGGGAAGGGGAGTGAGATGGTGGGGCATGTTGGTTGCCATAGGAATGTTTCCCTGATTGGAACAAGACCACAGAGTGGAGAGAGCAAGACGGCTGCATCTATGGGTCTTTCTGCTTGGGAATGGGAGCCCAGAGTGGGCGGTGGAGCAGAGGTAAGCCATGGGGAGGAAGGGGCTAAACTCAGAAAACGTTCTCTAAGGCTAAGGGTGTGGGAAAGGTGGAAGGACGGTGCATCCTGTGAAGGGAGGACGGCCCCAGCAGATGAGACCCTAGATGCCCTGTGAAACTAATGGCTTCTGAAGCTAAAAACAGTCAGGAGGAGTAAGAATAGTTTAACTTAGGAAAATTATGTGATGAACTTCTATGCTATTCTGAAGATCAGAGACTTGGAGAAATTACAATCTAGAATTAATTCAGGGAGAATTCTGATTAGAGTCTGGAATAAACCCAGGTTTAAATTTGATGTAGATTTAAAATAGTGAAATTTAGTGGGAAGATACTTAATTTGAAGATATTTTTTAATTTATGTAAATATTATATCTTTAATTCATAAAACAAAGGTAGTGATTAAAGATTTGTTATTTAATTATGCTGCTATATTAAGTTCTGTTTTTTTTGTTTGTTTCTTTGCGGTATGTGGGCCTCTCACTGTTGTGGCCTCTCCCGTTGCAGAGCACAGGCTCCGGACGCGCAGGCTCAGTGGCCATGGCTCACGGGCCCAGCCGCTCTGCAGCATGTGGGATCCTCCCAGACCAGGGCATGAACCCGTGTCCCCTGCATCGGCAGGCGAACTCCCAACCACTGCGCCACCAGGGAAGCCCAAGTTCTGTTTTTATAGGCGGAGAAAAAGCACAATTGACCAAGTTGTGTGCTACTGGTATCAAACCTTAAAGAGACCCTCTGAGGTGAGCTTACTGCTCCATTAATAAGCACCTTACACATCTGGTGGCAGCTTCCAGAATGACAGCTCAGAGTCCAAGCAGAAACCACAGCTTTTAGCTTTTTCAACTATTGAACCGTGAATATGCTATTTAACTTCTCTCTGGTAGATCAGTTTCCAGCTCTTAAAATGGATGTGAGAGCTAATCCTTGCCTCTCTGGAATGTTGTGAGCATGGATGCTGCTGTCATTGAATACAATTTCTGGGGGTGGTAGAATATCCCGAGGTTCCTATGATGATAATGATAGTCTTAGTTTTTTGTGGGTTTTTTTGCCTATATCTTTTTTTTTTAAACATCTTTATTAGAGTATAATTGCTTTACAGTTGTGCGTCAGTTTCTGCTTTATAACAAAGTGAATCAGTTATACATATACATATGTCCCCATATGTCTTCCCTCTTGAGTCTCCCTCCCTCCCACCCACCCTATCCCACCCCTCTAGGTGGTCACAAAGCACTGAGCTGATCTCCCTGTGCTATGCGGCTGCTTCCCTCTAGCGATCTGATAGGCTTAGTTTGTCATACTGATTTAGGTCAAAGATCTTCTGGGGTTTTTTAGGTTAAAATCTTAAGGGGAACTTTCTTTAGCTGATAAAGTTTTGCTTGTACACATGAAGTATATATAATTATTATCATTTGCCATATATTTGATTTTTGTGTTCAGAGGGTATTTAAAGTAGTTTCTTCTTTAGACTATATGTATGTGGGCTTCCCTGGTGGCACAGTGGTTGAGAGTCTGCCTGCCAATGCAGGGGACACGGTTTCGTGCCCTGGTCCGGGAAGATCCCACATGCCGTGGAACGGCTGGGCCCATGCGCCGTGGCCACTGAGCCTGCGCTTCCGGAACCTGTGCCCCGCAAAGGGAGAGGCCACAACAGTGAGAGGCCCGCATACCACAAAAAAAAAAAAAAAAAAAAAAAAAAGAATATATGTATGTATATATATTGGGATTATATGTAGTTGTTTCTTTACTTTTAATGTGGTTTCTTTTTTGGGTCATGTAAAAGAATAATAACAGAACGTGATATTTATTATAAAATATTTGAATTATAGAGATGTATAAATACAAAGGATGCCATATGACCCACATTAGGGGTTACTGTTCTGTTTCAGAGCTCACTCCCTTCCACAGTGTCTTGGTCTGCAATTTTAGTGTCGTTTTTACTTTAATTGATCAGATGCTCGTTGATTGACACAAGTTAATCTGAGGCTTGTAAACCAAATGTCAAATTTTAATTTACTGGGAGAGTGTAATTAGAAAGACTATCTTTGGACTTCCCTGGTGGTGGTTAAGAATCTGCCTGCCAATGCAGGGGACACAGGTTCGATCCCTGGTCCGGGAAGATCCCACATGCTGTGGAGCAACTAAGCCCGTGTGTCGCAACTACCGAGTCTGTGCTCCAGAGCCTGTGAGCCACAACTGCTGAGCCTGCATGCCACAGTTACTGAAGCCCACACACCCTAGAGCCTGTGTACTGCAACTACTGAGTCCACGCACCACAACTACTGAAGCCCACGCTCCTAGAGCCGGTGCTCCGCAGCAAGAGAACCCACTGCAATGAGAAGCCCGTGCACCGCAATGAAGAGTAGCCCCCCTCACTGCAACTAGAGAAAGCCCACGTTCCGCCAAAAATAAAGAAAGAGAGGGAGGGAGGGAGGAAGGAAGGAAGGAAGGAAGGAAGGAAGAGGAAAGGAAAGGAAAGGAAGGAAGGAAGGAAGGAAGAAAGGCAAGGAAGGAAGGGGCATATGTCTTAAAAAAAAAAAAGACTGTCTTTGGACTCTTCAGACAGTATAACCTTTCCCTAGTTTAATCTTGACAAAGAAGCCAAAATATCTACTGATTATGATGTTATTTTAAAAATGATATTCTTATTTAGACCTTCTAGAATCTAAGCAGCACTATCTAATAAAAATGTGAACCTCGAATATGAGCCTTCTACGTAACTTTAAATCTACTCGTAGCCACTTAAGAGTAAAAGGAAACAGGTAAAATTAATTTTAATATATTTAACCAAATACTGAAATTACCTTTTTTTAATTTTTTTTGGCGGTATGCGGACCTCTCACTGTTGTGGCCTCTCCCGTTGCGGAGCACAGGCTCAAGATGAGCAGGCTCAGCGGCCATGGCTCACAGGACCAGCCGCTCTGCAGCATGTGGGATCTTCCTGGACCGGGGCACGAACCCGTGTCCCCTGCATCGGCAGGTGGACTCTCAACCACTGCGCCACCAGGGAAGCCCTGAAATTACCATCTTTAACAGTAATTAATATAATTATTAATGAGACATTTTGCATTTTTTTCATATTAAGTCTTGAAATACAGTGTACATTTTTCACTTATAGCACATCTAAATTTGGACAGTAAATTTTCACAGAAAACATGATCTGTGTTTAGATTAAAATTTACAGTTGAAAAGGTGGGTTCACATGCCCAAGTCATTCCAAACATGCATATCAATTTTCCATTAACTGAATCATTGTCTATTTCTAAATTTAATTTAACTAAGGTTAAGTAAAATTTAAAATAGGATTCAGTCCCTCTGTGTCCCTGGCCATGTTTCAAGCACTCAGTAGCCTTGGCTAGTAGTGGCTGCCATACTAGACAGCATAGAGAGGACTGTTTTTCTCCAGCTTCCTTTCTTTACTCCCACATACCTCAGATTGTGAGACCTGTCTGAGAAGTGTAATGGAGAAAATCTCACTTCATAAACATGGAACTACAAAGAGTTTATCTTCTTAAAAGGAAATTTTCATTCAAACTATCAGTATATTAGAACCTGCCTGGCAAGGAGTTGTCTGTCTGGTTGACCCTACTTTCTCCACCCTTCTCCCAGACATACCCACATTGTCTTTCCAACAGATAAAAACATGCCAACATTGACAGCGTGCCTCACTCAGGCTCCTCTGGGCTTGTCCTCCATGCTGGCTCGTTTCCATTACATCAGTGTATTTCCTGGTTATAGGCCCTCTGTTATCTTTCTCATTGTTTCATTCTCCACATTTGGCTCTAATTTTTGTCTTAGTGAAGGATTCAAATGTTCAAATTCCAGTTTAGTTCTTAATTAAGGTCGTAGTGTTTGATTTATGTTAAATTTGAATAAGGAACTTTTCCTCCTCTGCCCCTTGCTCCAGACTTCTAGAGTGGCTGGGCCAGGACTCTCCCCTCTACCCATGCAAGTATTTTTCTTTGGGCAAATCAGGGTTCTTCAGTATGGTCACTTGTGGTTAGACCTGTTAACCTTTAAGAACCTCTCTTTTCCCCTAGGCAGGAGGAATTAAGAAATATGTAGATACGGGGTAGGTAGGTAATGACTTGGAAGACAAAGACCCCCTTCCTTAGTCTTGCCAGAATATCTTGCCCTGCACCTTGCTTGGGTCTGAACCTTGTTTGGCACATAGCCATAGACCCCATCACCAGGAGGTTATAGAGCACAGAGTTCATCAGTTCCTGTTGGGTACCGGCCACTTTAAAGGGACATTATCGATGATACTGTTGAAATTCACCCTTCATGTTCTGGAACGTATAAATTGAAAGCTACTTACAGAGCCTTTCCAGAACTAGGAAATAATGTGTTTCCAAGACAGTAACGAGTCCTCCCAAGGCAAGAAAGCTAGCTCAGAAATTCAGCCTGTTGAGTCATTTTGAACTGTTTTGAGTAGGAGTGCACATTGTTTCCCTTCCTCATTACCATCAGAATCAAATAATTTTAAAATAGGACTTTGTGGAATGATTATCTGTGACAGCAGGAAAACCTTGGATGCCAATCCCTAGTCTATGAGCTGTGAGAGGTGTGACATCAGGAAAGCCATTGGCTTGCTGTGGGCCTCACCTGTCAAGTGAGAGTGTTAGACCAGGTGGTCTTGAGGCATCTGTCAGCTATCACATGTTTTGATCATCTCGGCTAATCCCATAGCTTCCCAGATGAAGAACCAGAGGCCTGCAAAGTCACTTCCTGAGATCATGTAGCAAGTGGGAGGCAGGTTTCTTGTTCTCAATCATGTGCTTTGTGTACCCCAGGAGCTTCATCTTGCACTTAGAGGCTGAGCATGAACCAGATGAAGATATCCAGAAGGGTGGCTTTTTCTGTCTTTCCCCATAACATCATTTTGGCTGCTCATACTTTGAGGTTATTGGCCAAAACCTCTAAAACCCCTGGGTTACGTGTTTTTTGCCACCTTCAGTAATTCAGTTCAGGCATCTCTGTGGCATAAAGTCCCCCAGTGACTTCTAAATGAAAAGATATATATCAGTTCTTTGGTGCTGAAGATGCATGATAATAAAGGAAAAAGCAGCAGCTGGAATGCAGAGTTAACTTTGCTCAAATATTTATCATTTAAACAACAGCTAAAACAAAGCAAAGCAGAACAGAGGGCCACAGTGAAGTGCTCCTATTCAAGTTCCCAGTGTGGGCTGGAGGCCTACTTCCAAGTGTTGGAGCAGCGCTCACAGGTAGGAAGCTGAGCCTGACTTTGGATGGCTACTTTTAGCAGGCAAATGCAGGGCCTTTATACTCCTTTAGGCTGGCATTCAGTTTTAAAAAGAAACCAAACAGAGGTGTCAAGGAAAGGAAACTTACTGATTTCCTATTAGCTGTACGAAGCATGCTAAATATTTCTATATATTGTCTCATTTAATTCTATAACCACCCTACAAGACAGATAGGTATTATTTCCATTTTACAGATCAGTAAAAATACTCAGAAAAGTTATGTAGCTTACGTAGAGTCACATAGTAAGTGAGCAAGGATTTTATTTGACTCTAAAATCTGATTACTTTCTACAAATTCCACTAACATCCAATAGCAGTGATTTCACTTTGGTTCCATTGAGTTTGAGGAGGACACCTGATGCTGTGCTGAAGATACCAACATAAATAGACCAAAATGAAAGGGACATACAGTAATGAAGTAAATTTCATTTATAAGTAGAGGTTATTAACCTGCATCTCAGAGATCCTTTGAAGATACTGAAAGCAAAAATATTAAAGAATTTTTTTTAAATAATAGGTTTATAAAGATACCCACTAATCACAATCATTGATCAGTGGCAGAAGATCAGTGGTAATCCTAAATCAGATTTAACTTTCAGCAGTGGTGCTTGCTACTTTTTGGGTAAAATATCGTACCATCATTTTGGTTTTTAAGAAGGCATGTTGTTTGGGTCGGTGGTTCTCAGTCTTTTATCCTTTGGGTACATGAGAGGATGATATTTGCATTCAATGTCCTTCCCACAGATACGAATGACAACAATTATCTAGTGCTGCACAACAAAGTTAGTGTCTTAAAGCAACAACTATATTTATTTTGCTCACAGATCTGCAATTTGGGCAGGGCTCAACGTGGACTGTTCATCTCTGCTCCACTCAGCATCAGCTGCATTGTCTTGAAGGCTTTAATCATCTGAAGCTCACTTAATATGTCTGAAGCCTGGGCTGGGAAGACTAGAACAACTGGGCTCCTCTGGCATCTCTATTTCTTTGTGGTCTCTCCAGCATGACTGCTGCAGGGTAGCCAGACTTCTTCTGAGCTAGCTCAGTGCTCTCAAAGCACATGACCCAAGAGAGAAAGTCAGGCAGGAACCTTATCTTTTATGACCCACCCTAGGAAATCACACAGCATCCCTACAGTGCATCTGTTCATTGAAGCAGTTACAAAGGCCGGTCAGGTTCAATGGGAAGGGAAATAGATTCCATCTCTTGATAGGGAAGTGGAAAGTTTCTGGGAGAGCATGTGGAACAGGAAATACAGCAGTAGCCTTTTTTGAAAAATACAGTCTGCTACACAGATAAGCCAGGCTATGGGTTATATGCTGATGCCTAAGCCAGATGTATCTCTGGGCATTTCTCACCCACCCAAGGGAGCATATTGGTATGCAAATGAAATATAATTTATTTCCCTACAATTCAACCCACCATAATTCACACTCTTCAAAAAAGTAAATCATCTGCAAAATTTTGGTGCTCTCTCTACCGTTAGAAACAAATTACTTGTTAAACATGAATGGATTAGGCTAATGAGGTAGATAGGTTACTCTCCCTAAATTTTCCATCATTGTTGAGCCTATGCCTGTTCAATGTTCTTGAATTGTCATCATATTTCTGCTTTTCTACCTTGCGCGCAGAGGTAAACAGCTGATATATAAACACCTTTGCATAGAAACCTTTCCATTTAAAACTAAAAAGTAGAGAGAGTTACACTTAAAACGGAATGTTTCCTGAAGGAGTTTATTCTAGAATTTTATAACATCTGCTGCCTCCTCTTTGGGAGATGAAATGATTATTCAAGACACATTTCTCAAAGTTTACAAAATTAGTATCTTCTCTCAAGCGCTACTTGTAAAATGTGGGAACGCTGTGGCGTGGCACACAACAGACTTACGTACTTTTTGCATTAATTGGACTAAGTTTGTTCTAGACCTTTTTTAAAACTGTAAAATATTTCATCCATATTAAAGAGAATATAAAATTTATAGGTACGGTTTAAAGAACTAGAAACATGAATACTTGTGTACACACCATCCAAATTAAGAAGTAAACTATCACCTTCCTTATCCCCTGGAGGTCAAACCATCTTGACTTTTGTGTTAATCATCCCCTTTCTTTCCTTTATAGTATTACCATATCTGTAGTAAAATCCTTTATTTGTTTGGATCTTTATCCAGTGCTTTTCACTTCAATTAAAAATATTTTATATAAAAAACTTGTACATCTTTTGTTAGTTTTACAGTTGACCCTTGAGCAACATGGGTTTGAACTGTGCAGGTCTACTTATATGTGGATTTTTCCCAATAAATATGTGCTCCAATACTACACAATCTGCAGTTGGTTGAATTTGAAGATGTGGAACTGTGGATACAGAGGGCTGACTGTGAGGTTATATTTGGATTTTCGACTGCTCAGGGGTCAATGCCCCTTGCCCTCATGTTGCTCAAGGGTCAACTGTATTCCTAGGTACTTTATATTTTTGTTGCTGTTGTTAATGGGGTCATTCTGATTATTGCCAAGTATGAACATACAGTTGATTTTTATGTATTCGTTTTGTGAAAGTCACATTTGCTAAATCTCACTACAGGCATACTCATTTTATTGTGCTTCACTTTATTGCACTTCACAGGTATTACGTTTTTTACAAATTGAAGGTTTGTGGCAACCCTGTGTCAAGCAAATCTACTGGCATTTTTCCAACAGCATTTGCTCACTTGGTGTCTCTGTGTCACATTTTGCTAATTCTGGCAATATTTCAAAATTTTAAATTATTATTATGTTTGTTATGGTGATCTGTGATCTTTCATGTTACTATTGTAATTGTTTTGGGGCACCACAAACTGCACCCAGATAAGATGGTGATAAACGTTGTATGTGTTCTGACTGCTCCACTGACTGGCTGTTCCCCCCATCTCTCTCCCTCTCCTTGGGCCTCTCTGAGACACAACAATACTGAAATTAGGCCAGTTAATAGCCCTACAATGGCCTCTATGTATTCAAATGAAAGGAACAGTTGCTCATCTCTCATTTTAAATCAAAAGCCAGAAATGATTAAGCTTAATGAGGAAGACACGTAGAGATCTGAGATAAGCTGATAGCTAGGCCTCTTCTCAAACAGCCAAGTTTTGAATGCAAAGGAAAAGTTCTTGAAGGAAATTAAAAGTGCTACTCCAGTGAACACAAGAATGATGAGAAAGCAGAACAGCCTTATTGCTAATGTGGAGAAAGTTTTTGTGGTCTGGATAGAAGATCAAACCAGCCACAGTATCCCCATAAGCCAAAGCCTAATCCATAGCAAGTCCCTAATTCTGTTCAATTCTGTGAAAGCTGAGAGAGATGAGGAATCTGCAAGAGAAAAGTTCGAAGGTAGTAGAGGTTTAAGGAAAGAAGCCATCTCTATAACATAAAAGTGCAAGGTGAAGCAGCAGGTGGCTACACTTAACAACAGATTTTCCATGTAGACAAAACAGCCTTCTATTGGAAGAAGATGCCATCTAGGACTTTGATAGCTAGAGAGGAGAAGTCAATGCCTGGCTTCAGAGCTTCAAAGGACAGGCTGACTCTCTTGTTAGGGGCTAATGCAGTGCAGGTGGTGACTTGCATTGCATGTTTTAGTGAATATTTAAGTGACATGTTTTAGTGAATATTTTAAGCCCACTGTTGAGACCTACTCTCAGGAAAAAGAAAAAAAAAAGATTCCTTTCAAAATATGACTGTTCATTAACAATGTACCTTGTTAACCCAAGAGTTCTGATGGAGATGTACAGTGAGATTAATGTTTCCATACCTGCTAATACATTATCCAGTCTGTAGCCCATGAATCAAGGAGTAATTTCAGGTCTTATTATTTAAGAAATACATTTCATAAAGCTATCCCTGCAATAGATGGTGATTCCTATGATAGAGCTGGGCAAAATAAATGGAAAACCTTCTGAAGAGGACTCAGCATTCGGATGCCATTAAGAACATTTGTGATTCATGAGAAGAGGTAAAAATATCAACAGTACAGGAGTTTGGAAGAAGCTGATTCCAATCCTAATGGATGACTATGTGGGGTTCAAGACTTCCTTGGAGGAAGTAACTGCAAATATGGTGGAAATAGCACAAGAACTAGAATTAGAAGTGGAACCTGAAGATGTGACTGAATTGCTGCAAATCTCATGATAAAACTTTAACAGATGAGGAGTTGCTTCTTATGGTTGAGCTAAGAGAGTGAGCGGTGTCTTGGGATGGAATCTACTCCTGGTGAACATGCCCTGAAAATTGTTGAAATGATATCAAAGGATTTATATTATATAAACTTAGTTGATAAAGCAGGGGCAGGATTGTGAGGATTGACTTCAGTTTTGAAAGTTATGTGGGTAAAATGCTGTCAAACAGCATTACATGCTACAGAGAAATTGTTTGTGAACGGACTAGTCGATCAATGCAGTAAACTTCATTGTTGTCTCATTTTAAGAAATTGCCGGGAATTCCCTGGCGGTCCAGTGGTTAGGACTCCACGCTTTCACTGCTGAGGGCCTGGGTTTGATCCCTGGTCTGGGAGCTAAGATGCCACAAGCCGTGCAGTGCAGCCAAAAAAATAAAATAGAAGGAAGAAATTGCCACGGCCACCCCAGCCTTCAGCAGCCCCCACCCTGATCCACCGACATCGAGGGAAGACCCTCCGCCTGCAAACAGATTAGGACTTGCTGAAGGCTCAGATGATGGTAGCATTTTTTAACAATAAAGTTTTTTAAAATTAAGGTATGTACATTTTTTTAGACATAATGTTATTACGCACTTAGACTACAGTATAGTATAAATGTAACTTTTATATGCCCTAGGAATCAAAAAAATTCATGTGACTCACTTTATTGTGATATTCACTTTATTGTTTAAATCTTACCTATCCTGATTTTTATCTGCTGAAC
>NW_006785406.1:4439025-4452800 GCF_000442215.2 Lipotes vexillifer | reverse complement strand
CTGAACCTGTCAATTACTAGGAGAATTATATTGCAGTTTCTCTCTCTGGTGATTTGTCCATTTCTCTAGTTACCATGTCAGTTTTTGCTTTGCATGTTTTCAGGTAATATTAATAGATACATGCAGATTTATAATTCTTGTGTTTGTGTGTTGTTCCATGTTTTAAGTGTGTCTTACAGGCAACGTATAGCTAGATTTTTATTTATTCAGTTTAAAAAATATTTACCTTTGAGCTTCCCTGGTGGCGCAGTGGTTGACAGTCCGCCTGCCGATGCAGGGGCACGGGTTCGCGCCCCGGTCTGGGAAGATCCCACATGCCACGGAGCGACTGGGCCTGTGGGCCGTGGCCGCTAGGCCTGCGCGTCTGGAGCCTGTGCGCCACAACGGTAAGAGGCCCATGTACTGCAAAATAAATAAATAAATAAAATATTTACCTTTAATTAGAAAGTGGGTCTTTTGCATTTATTGTGGTTAATGATATATTTAAATTTATTTCTGTCTCACTATTTTATATACTTTTATTGGTGAATGTTTTCTATTTTTCCCCCCTTTCTTCTTGCTACCTTCTGAAATGATAATTTTTTTCCCATTCCAGCTTTTCCACCTACTTCTTTGGAGGTTCTGTGCTTTATGTCTACTCCCTTAGTAGCTGTTCTTGCTACTTCAGCAGACATACTCTAAATTAAAGTTTCTATTTAATGAGTATGTTACCACTCATGCTCCAAAATTCAAAGACTCACCTCTCTTCAGCTTCCCTATTCTTCTTCCACAAATTACAGATTTTTCTTATAGTTTTAAATAAAGTTTGCTTGGTTTTTTCCATCTGTTTGTCGATATTTTCCCTCATTACTTTCTTCCATTTTGAAGTTTTCATCTGCAGTCATTTTCCTTCTTTCTGAAGTATCTCCTTTAGAATTTCTTTTGGTGAGTTTTTTTTTTTTTAATAGTGAACTCTAAACTACATGTCAATGATACAGAGATGAATAAGAAACACTCCCATAAAGTATATAATTTCATTGTAACTAATTACAAATTCGAGATTAGGACAATGTGTTGCAATCACAGAGAGGGGAGGCTAAGTATAAGGAGCAGGGGGGTGGGGAACATCTCAGGAAAGGAGGTGGAGGGCTATGGGTGTGTTCACAGAACATTCATCAGCACAGCAGGCTGGAGCTTAGGAGTGGGTTGGTGCCAGGTGGAGCTAGAGAGGTTAGCTAACTAGCTATTGGGTTGTGGAGAGCCTTTAAATGCCAAACTGAAGGCAACAGAAAGTTGGGGGGGGGGTGTTTAAAGCAGTAGGGTGACATGATTAGATGCATTATTTAGGAGTGAAATGTATGACTGCATGGTGAGCCATGGGTGCAGTAGTCATCTGGGAGGAGGAGGCTGGGTAACTAAACCAAGGCAAAGCAAAGGTAATGAAGAGGAGAAATGAAATTTTAAAAGACACTGACAAGGTAAAAATCTGAATAGCAGATTTGAAGCAGAGAGATTAGAGGATACACTTCAAGGACTATAATCTAGAGGGCTAGCAGGATTGAGAGCATGGGAGGTGGTGTGCATGTTGGGGGTGTGGTGAAATGCCACTGCAGGGAGAGGATGAGGTTAGTTTGTAACATACAGCATTTGATGTTTTCAGGACAGATGGTGAGTTGGTTTTAGAAGAATCAATGTTTAATATATTAGGGATATCTGTGCTGAGAACTCAGCAACATTTTCTGATTTTAGATCTCTACTTCAGGATGCAAAGGGTCTGTTTTCAGCCATAAATAACATATAATTAAATAATAATTGGATTTCAGTTAAATTTTAGGTCAGGAATTTGAAATGTAGAACTGCCTTCACTGCTCTTTGCAAAATGATTGCTGCTGCGCACTGTTTGCTCTTGGCTGATGGGACCTCTTGTCAGGGGTCTATTTTTAATCTTAGCACTGTCCACGGACTGACAGATGTGACCCAGAGTGTCTAAGAGCATACGGTAAGATAGGAAGGAATGGAAAGAAGACAGACTCAGAGCAAGGGAAGAGGGAAGGGAAAAAAACCTTCATTTAATTAAAAAAAATATTTGCAAGGCTTATGCTTCCTACCTGCTGTTTTTGGCTGGCAAGATCAGATTCTCCCCCTGTAGATTGCCGCCTGGCCTATGAGCTCAGATGGGGGCTTTCTTTTCGATGCATGAGTCATCACAGTGATTCAATGACTTACTCGTCACTTATACATAATGATTGCAGTAGGCACTGCTGAGAGTTGAAAAGAGCTTCTCCCTGCCAGGGTGGTAAGTAGCTTTAATAACAGGTGTGGTGTGTCAGTCCAGAACCTGAGTGACTCCTTGCCTTCCACCTGGTGCCATAATGGAGTGCTCTGGACTCAGGCATGCAGAGGGCCCTATCACATCCAGACATACAGAGGAGGGAGCTGGCCAGGGAATTTGGTGGGGGGGAAACATGTGCTATAAACTGTTATGTTTGGGGAGCTGTACTCTATCTGGCAGCATCATGATCTGAAATATTCCTAGCCTTTTTATGTTGGTGGTGGTGTCTGACCCATGGGATCCTGATGTGTGGATCAGCTTCTGTTAAAATATCTTATCTTTTAGAAGTGACTCAGGAGGAAAAGTGTCAAGTAAAAGTTATTCATTTCATCCTAGCTGGAAAAAAAAAGAATTTGAGTTGTTAAATTACAGAATGATTCCTATAATTTTTGTTGTTGCTGTCAAAAACTACAAATATAGATTCCTGTATCTGCATTGAGATGGGTCTGTCACTATTAGCACCTGCCTCTGGATGGCATTGGTAAGGCAGAAAGTTGGTGACATAGGTGAGCGCATATGAAGTGTTTTATCTAATTTACCTAAATTTTACCTAAATTATCTCATTTAATCAATTGTGCAGTTAAGGAAACTCAGAGAAGCTCAGAGAGTAAGGAAACTGTCCAAGGTCACTGAGCAGATACACACTGGCCACAGTTCTAACCCAGGTAAAATTAGTGGGAAAATTCACACAATGCTGCCTCTGGGCATGTTTTGGTATTTACTTTTTCTCATTTGAGAGAACAGATGTGGTTTCTGTGATAAATTAGCCTCACCCAGGTATTTTCCCTTGATAGAGATTCCATCCCTCTATACCTGCCCCAGGTTCCAGCCTTTTATCCCTAGATGCTGTTTTCAAGTAACAAAAATAGGAAAAAACCTGAATGAGGGGCTTGGTCCACAGTGCAATACCAGCCCTACTGTATTCTTTCCTTTGTACTCTTTCTTGAATGCCCGTTAGGCTATTTGTCAGTGATGTTTAAACTATTAAAATTTCTGACTGTCCTTATCACAAAGACAGATTATACAAAGTTCTGAGCAGCAAAGATGTCAGCTGTATAAACACAGATTTATTCCTTATTTTTCCTAGCAATTTAAACTTGACTAAATGCCAAGGAAGAACCAAATGTCAAGCTATCAGGAACAACAGGAACATATAAGGGTTGTTTTGGGAGCAGGTTTCCTTGGTACCAAACTGAAGTAGCTTCCTGCATTCTACCAAGCTTTGGGGAAACACAGCCTTTAATGTACACGGAATGTTCTGTTGTCTTCAAGAGAACTTATAATCACTTGCTTGAATAAGCAGAATTTACAATAAGAAAGCTTGAGGACATGCATGGATAGCCTTTTATTATGGAGAGAGGCTATGTTATAAAGATGAAAATGTTAATACTTAATAGTTTTGAGATGAGAGTTGGAACTGGAGCATATATCTATGTCATAGTCATTTTCCCTGAGAATTACAGGTACCCAACCAAAAGACTACAGTATTTTTAGCATGGCTTGTCACCCACAAAGCACATGAAATGAAGAGCTAGAACCAGGAGTCAAGAGTTACAACAACATGAAACAGAAGGTAAGAGGATCAATCAAGAGCAATGACCATGAGAGAGATCATCATTCATAGGACAGATGTGATCCATTCTCCAGTGCAGAGTTTATCACCTGTTTGAGAGCCCACAAGGAGTGACTCCTGAGGAGCTCCTACTAGTTCTTTTCCTTCAAAAGAATTCTCAAAAGAAAAGAATAAAACAAAGGGAAGGGAGACTAAATGTAGGATAAAGATTGAGGAAGATCTTTATGTATATTTGATACAGGTAGACTGAACTTACCTCACCAGCTTTTAATTTTATGCCAACTTTTTGCAGGTAAATAAATTTCTGCAAAGCGCTAAGGAGCCATTTGTACTAACCTCAGCTGATTGTCTACTAACTTTGTAGAAACTCATGTTCTTAAACTGCTCAGAAGCTTTGGTTTTACCACCTGTGTAATAAAGGAGGCAATGCAGATGGTCTGTAATGTTGTATAATTTGTGATCACAGTGGGTGGGTAATAAATGAGTTTAGTTATCAGTTGATGTGCTAGACACACAATTAATGACTAGGGGGAAATCAGCCAAGGACAAGTAGCAAGTAGCTCATTAGAGCCCTGTCTGGACTCTGCTGAGCATGCACAACTTTCCAGACCATCAGAGTTAAGGGGGCTCCTGGCCAGGCTCTCTTTGGTTATTTCCTTCCCTGGATCTCCTTATTAAATTTCTGGCTTGTCTGCCATTTTATTCTTGTCCCAACCAGTATCAAGACCTCAGGCTACTCATGATGTTAGCCTTTCCTGATTGTTTGCCACTGAGATAACTATTGTTTCCAACAGTGCACAGGCAGGAATTTTTCCATGCTCTGCTCCAAATAAAGTCAGCCCCCTGCAGCAGGGAAGCAGAACTGCCAGTTCCCGCAGCCCTCTCCATCTACTGAGGCTTGGGTGGAATTTTCAGGTAGTGAAGCTTCGGTAGGAGGGTGCAAGGGATAGGAGCAATCTCTGGCTAAAATGTCACAGAATCCCTTCTTACTGAGACTTAGTAGGTTTTCTTGAGTAAATCTTTAATTAGCTGTATACCTTTGGTCAGTTTCCAGAATTTTTAAATGGTAGTTTTGTTTTTATTTTTTTATTGAGATATAATTGACATATAACATTGTATTTGTTTCAGGTGTACAACATAATTTGATATATGTATATATTTTGAAATGATTAACACAATGTTTATTTAACATTCATCACCATACATAGTTATTTTTTTTTTTCTTGTAATGGAGTTTTTAAGATTTACTTTCTTAGCTACTTTCAAATATACAATAGGGTATTGTTACTTAACAATAGTCACCATGCTGTACATTACATCCCCAGAACTTATTTATCTTATACCTGGAAATTTATACCTTTTCATCACCATGACTCATTTCTCCCATCCCTACCCCACACACATACCCTGCCTTTGGTAACCACAAATCTGTTCTCTGAATTCATGAGTTCATTTGTTTCTTTAGATTCCATATGTGAGGGATCATACAGTATTTGTCTTTGTCGAATTTCACTTAGCATAATGCCCTCAAGGTCTATCCATGTTGTCACAAATGGCAAGATTTCTTTTTTTATGGCTGAATAATATTCCATTGTGAGTGTGCGTGTGTATCACAATTTCTTTATGCATTCATTCATCAGTGGACACTTAGGTTATTTCTGTGCCTTGGCTATTGTAAATAATGCTGCAATGAACATGGAAATGCAGATATCTTTTTAAATTAGTGTTTTCATTATCTTCAGATAAATAATCAGAAGTGGAACTGCTGGATTATATGGTAATTCTATTTTTAGTTTTTTGAGCAATCTTCACATTGCTTTCTATTGTGGCTGCACCAATTAACATTCCCACCAACAATGCACATCCTTACCAACACTTGTTATTTCTTGTCTTTTGATGATAGCCATTTTAACGGTGTGAGGTGATGCCTCATTGTGGTTTTGATTTTCATTTCCCTTATGATTAGTGATGTTAAACATTTTTTCATGTATCTGTTGGCTATCTGTATGTCTTCTTTGGAAAAATGTCTGTTCAGATCTGCCCATTTTTTTATCAGATTATTTGTCTTTTGCTACTGATTTGTATGGTTCTTTATACTTTTTGGATATTAGCCCCTTATGAGGTATGATCTGCAAATATTTTCTCCCATTCTGTATGTTGCCTTTTCATTTTGTTGATGGTTGCTATGCAGAAGCATTTTGGTTTTCTGTAGTCCCACTTGTTTATTTTTGCTTTTGTTGCCTTTACCTTTGGTGTCAAATCCAAAATATCATTGCCAAGACCAATGTCTAGGAGCTTACCCACTATGTTTTCTTCTAGTTTTATTGTTTCAGGCCTTACGTTTAAGTCTTTAATTCATTTTGTGTATGGTGTAAGACAGTGGTCCTGTTTCATTCTTTTGCATGTGACTGTCCAGTTTTTCCAACATCATTTATTGAAGTGCATGTTATTTCCCCAATGTATATTCTTGTCTCCTTTGTCATGAATTAATTGACCATATAGGCATGTTTTCTTTTCTGGGCTCCCAATTCTGTTCCATTGGTCTATGTGTCTGTTTTTATGCCAATATTATACTGTTTTGATTACTATAGATTTGTAGTATAGTTTGAAATCAGGAAATATGCTGTTGCCAGCTTTGTTCTTATTTCTCAAGATTGCCTTAACTATTCGGGGTCTTTTATGGTTCCATACAAATTTTAGGACTGTTTGTTCTATTCCTGTGAAAAATGCCATTGGAAATTTGATAGGGATTGCCCTGAATCTTTATATTGCTTTGGGTGGTATGAACATTTAATATTCTTCCAATCCATGAGTATGGACTATCAATTTATTTCTGTATTCTTCAATGTCTTAGGGTTTTCAGTGTATAGGTCTTTCACCTCCTTGGTGAAATTTATTCCTAGGTATTTTATTCTTTTTGATGCAATTGTAAGTAGGACTTGTTAAAAATTTCTCTTTCTGAAAGTTTATTAGTTTGTAGAAACACAATAGATTTTTATGTATTGATTTTGTACCCTGCAAATTTACTGAATTTATTCGTTATCTCTAACAGGTTTTTAGTGGAGTTTAGGGTTTCCTGTATATAATATCATGTCTTCTGCAAATAGAGACAAGTTTTACTTCTTCCTTTCTGACATGAATGCCTTTAATTTCTTTTTCTTGTCTGATTGCTATGGCTAGGTCTTCCAATAATATGTTGAATAAAAGTGGCAAGAGTGGGCATCTTTGTCTTGTTCCTAATCTTATAGGAAAAGCTTTCAGCTTTTCACAATTGAATATGATGTTAGCTGTGGGTTTTTCGTATATAGCCTTTTTTTATGTTGAGGTACATTCCTTCTATAACCACTTAGTTGAGAGTTTTTATCATGAATGGATGTTACATTTGTCAAATGCTTTTTCTGCAACTATTAAGATGATTATCTGATTTTTATCCTTCAGTTTCTTAATGTGAATTACATTGATTGAATTGTGGGTATTGAACCATCCTTGCATCCCTGGAATAAATCCCACTTGATCATGGTATATGATCCTCTTAATGTATTGTTGACTTCAATTTGCTAATATTTTGTTAAGGATTTTTACATTTATGTTCATCAGGATATTGGTCTCTAATTTTCATGTGTCCTTGTCTAGTTTTGGTATTAGTATAATGCTGGCCTCATAAAATGAGTTTGGATGCAATTCCTTCTCTTCCATTTTTTGGAAGAGTTTGAGAAAGATTGGTATTAAGTCTTCTTTAAATGTTTGGTGGAATTCACCAGTGAAACCATCTGGTCCTGGACTTCTGTTTGATGGCACATTTTTAAAAAAAAAACAGCTCTTAGTTTCATTAATCTTTTCTATTGTCTTTTTAGTCTCTATTTCATTTATTTCCACTCTGATTTTTGTTGTTTTAACAAGTTTCAACAAATTTGGTTGTTTTCAACAAATTTGTCCAGGCTTATCTTTGCTTTTGGGGGCAAAGATTTGCTGAACTCCTCACTCAAGCATTCCAGAAATCCCACCTTTTCTTCATGTATTTATATAATTTTCTTCAAAACCTATTGACTTGAAATTATATGATATGACTTGAAATTAGTTATATGACTTGAAATTAGTGCATGTACACTCCAGTTGTAAACATCTGAGTCCCTTCAGTTATCTCTATGAGCCCTAAAGGTGCAGTTTATCATGACTTGGCCATAAACCATACTAATTTAATGCAAGCAATCAATTATGTATATTACCTGATGATCTACTGGTAACTTGAAAGATCATGTCAATAGGCATTATCTTGTAAAAGGTAGAATATCTGTTAATTTTTAAATTCAGAGGCTAGGTTGATTCAAAAAAATATTGTTAGCTGGGCAATTTTGTAATAACTCTGACAAGTTTTTAAGTTTCTTGTTTTTGAAAGAAAAGTCTGAGCAGTTAAGGGGTGATAAAGAGTCTTAAAAACACCCTTACAAAATAGAAATTAAGTACAAAATTGGTTGCTCTTGTCTCAGTCTATTTCTTTCATTTATCCCCACCTATTTTCTGCACTGCATAAGAAGTCTCGAGCTATAATCACATTTGAGTGATGGAAACACATCACAGTACCAGGAGACAGCAAATTCAAATGAAATAAAGCTCTGAGGATGAGATAGCAACTTGTCATAATTCATTTCTTTTGTTTTCTATAATCATTATATATTGTGTTATTAAACTTTTCAGAGTATTTGTGCTATGTCCCTCCTCACCCTCCCAAAATGTTTCATGTGCCATCTTGAACTCCCCACTTCAATAGTGAAATAGGCTGTGCCTGTCACAGTAGATTAGGGGAGAGGCACTCACTGTGGAGGTTCATTTAAAGGATCCAGCTTACCCAACCATAGTGCTGCTGCTCAAATCTTATGGAATCTAAATTATTTAAAATAAAGGCTAAAATCATACTATCTATAAGGGAAAGGTTGATATCTAGGAGGACAGGTGGTTTAAACTGTTGAGGGAAGCAGGCATAGATCTCTCTAATGGTCAGGCTATTTCCAAAGATCTGGTGCCAGCGGGCCATTGTGGTTGAAACAGGCTCACAGCCAGTGACTGAGGTTCTGGAAACAGAGCCCATCTCCTGGGTAGCTGAGCCTGCTGAGAGTCAGAGGTAGAGGGTAAGGACCTGAATTTTGGGGTTGAACTGGAACTCACTTAAGAATCTAGAGCTGAAGCTCATTCATGGGGACTAAGCAAGTCTGGTGGTTGTTAAGAAAAAACTACAATGAGGTGGGTATGTGGGTGCCCTGAAGTCCTCTCTAGTCCCCATAGATATACCTGGGTGAGAGCAACAAAATCAATCTGAGACTCTGCCCTTCCCAAGTAACAGAATGCTAATATCCAGGTGTCTAAACTGGACTGAGACTGCTGGTAAAAGACCTTCAGACCCTATAGCTGGGCTGAGTTTGGAGACAAGGACTGACCTATAGGGTCGTCTTCTCAATGCCAAGATGTCGTTGTCTTTATTCATAGTGAGAATTGAATAATCACTGCTGCTGGTGCTACTTTGGTGACCACAAGGCCCAAACAATATAAAGACAAAATGTTCCCTCTTGTTTTTATGATCATTATTGCTGGTGATAAGGAACCCCAGGTTAGTGGATATGACCCTGGAATGGAAGTTGAGTTAGTGCTTAGCTCATTGAGATATTCTAGAAAAAAATCATGAAATTTGAATGAATCTTATTTTTCCATTATCTTGGTTACTGTTGGGCAGAAGTTTCTCAGCCTTGGTACAATGATAATTTTGAATCAGATAATTCTTTGTTACGAGGGAGGGCAGGCTGTCCTGTGCATTGTAGGTTGTTTTGCAGCATCTCTGGTCTCTGCCCTCTAGATGCAAGTAGCACCTCAGTTCCCCTGTTGTGTAATCAAAAATGTCTCCAGATATTACCAAATGGTATCTGAGGACAAAATCGTCCCTAGTTGAGAACCACTGCTGAAGGCTGTAAAAGAAGCCTGTGTAAGACATGGCTCTGTTCTCAAGGAATTCACAATCCAGTTGGGTGTACACACATCTAATATATATGTATAATGTGGTAGAAATTATGTTTGGGATGGGGTGCTTCTCAGCATATATGTGAAAAGAGTTAAAAACAGAGGTCGAGATTGGCTGACATGAGGAAGTGTGCTGAAGAGGAGCCAGAATGGAAGTAGCATTTAAGGCTGGATGGCATTTAACATGTGTAGGGGAGATGGGAGGGCAGTTCAGCTGGTGAGTAAGGGTGAGTATGTTTGCTGGGAAACTGTGAGAACACTTCCCTGCTCAGGGTGGAGGCATGTGTTGGGAAGTAGAGGGAGGGAAGCTGGGCCAGGAAGCTGCTGCCCTGAAACAGAGTCTCATGCTCCATATTTCCCTGGAGCTCCTTAAAAATCACATCCTGGACATGTAGTTTGGTTCTAAGAAATGGACTTTACATGTACTCAGTGTGATCCTACTCTTCATCTCTCTCTCCTCATGTGATTAAATATGATAATAAAATATCTTCCAGTACTTTGAACCAACAACCCATGTCCCCTCAGTTAGGAACTCTACCTGATAAGATTATTAGTGGAGTATAATTATAGCTAATACTTAATAAGCTTTCACCATGCTCCAGGCACTGTTCTAAATGCTTTACATATGTCAATTCATTTATTTTCACAACAGCCCTAGTTGTATTATGTTGTCATTTTCTTGATTACATATGAGGGGACTGAGGCGTAGAGAAGTTATACAAACACAAATAATAAGTTGAATAAACAGGATTTGAATACAGATGATCTGGCTTCACTTCTGTGCTTTTACTCCATACTATACTGCCTCTCTTCCCATGCTGATAACTTGTCATGTGTGACAGAGGTAGCGAAAAACTATATAGATAAAAGAAACAAGTATGTGGCACTCATGCCCATGGCCTCTGGCCTCTTGGAAATCCAAAACTGTTGCTGAGCCATGAGCTTATCTTCTCGGAGTTTATATACGAGGGCTGAATTTAAAAGAAGCTCAACGTTTGGAATTACTATCACAAACTACTTGATATGTTAAAAGTACTAGAAACATATCTTGCTTTAGTCATTTTTTTTTCAATGGGATATTTTGAATTTATCTCATTTCCAGATTTTGTAGACTAATATATTCAATTAACACTGCCCATGATATTAAAGTACATTATATTCATCTAGACCTGTTATAAAAGAATGCCTGTGTTCATAAAGCTCATTTTCAGTTGCATTATTTTATCCTCAGAATAGCCCCAGAAGCAAAACTGCTTATGAGGCAAAAGAGTTTACATTCATATTTTCATTCCTTTGCCTTTTATTATTGTCTGGTATGATAAAAAAATGTTGTAAATTGCTTTCCAGACAAGGAAGCAGAGGTAGAGAGAGAAGCAGAAACAGGGTTTAGGTGTGGAATTTCCTTCAGCCCCTGGGTAGATCCTAACTATGCTGCACTGTACTGGGAGTAGAAACCCCATGCTCTGTCTCAAACAGGCTGGTGCCCTTCTAGCCCAGTGCATGCTCCTCTCTGTCTTCACTCACCGTATTTTCCTGGCCTCTGTCTCTTCCCCTCTGATATACTCCAAGTTATGAACATCCCACAGGGAGGGGAAGGCTTACCTCTTACCAGTATGTTAGATACTGGCCAAGTAGCTTGACCTCTCTGGAGCCTCACTTTTCTGATCTATAAAATGTACTCAATATGATCTACTACCACCTGCTGAGAAGATTTTATTCAAAGAAACTCAATTAATGACCATTTCATTGTTTTTACTTCTCAGCTTGGCCTGAGACTCAACTGTTTTGAGAAATCTTTCTTTGATTAAAACCTTTCCCTGATTAGAAACTTTCCTGCTGTGAATGCTTGAATGAATCCATTGTTGTTGGATTAAAGTTGGATATAACAATATGAACTCATGTTTATTTTAATGTACGTATGGTAATTGAGTTATCTATATAGACATAGGTTAATATACATACATATATTTCCTAGCTCTGTTCTCTGAGAGGGCCTAGGGACAGTAATACCTGTGTAGCAATGAATATACTTAATGCCCAGATCTTTGTTTCTAAGTACCATTTTCTAGTAAAATGAACCAGTGCTCCTTGGGGAAATGGCTGAAACTAGGGCTTGTAGAGGAAAATACCAGATGAACCTAGAACTTGTAATGCCAGAAAGAAAGGAAATGCTCAAAAATAAATATCAATGATACCATACTAATATAAATAAATAAATGGGGAGAGGGGATATTCTTTCCAAAAGAAGTCTAATTATTAAATTTAGAAAATGTAGAGAGAAATAGAAAATCATCATTAGAATACCACAGTAAATTGCTATAGGCAAGATCCATCAATGGATACTAAATTTAGGGTAAAACTTTGAGAAATGGTATATTTGCATAGATTCAAAGTATCTCTCCCAAAATAGTTATTACTCTGGTGGTTTTAACATATGTTGACAAATTCTTTGAGACTTCTTCCTCCAATAAGTGAAGGTTGATTCCTCTCCCCTGGAGTGAGCTGGGCTTAGTGACTCATGTCTTATGAGTAGAGAATGGAAAGGGAACATTAGTAATTTTCCAGTGGAGAAACCTGGCAGACACCACCTTAACCAGGTGATCAAGGTAAATACCACCAGGACTAAATCACATTGACATCATGTACACCCTGATATGACATGATGAAAAGAATACTTCACCTCTGTGGTATTCTTCCCCACAATTCACAGCCCCAAATCAAGGTGCATTCTACAAAATACCTGCCCAGTACTCTTCAAAAGTATCAAGGTCATGAAAGAGTGAAGGCAAGGAAAGATTGAGAAACTGCAGTGGATTGAAGGAGGCTAAGGAGGCTAAATGCAATGTGGGATCCTGAGTTGGAGCCAGGAACAGAAAGAGGATACAGGAGAGGAAAAATTCTCCTTTACCCTCTTAGGATCTCCGGCTGACCTAAGATTATTAATAGAAGAAAAGCATACACCTTTTTCTAAATTTTTGCCTATACATGGGGGCCTTCACAAGAGAATGAAGACCTTGAAGAAGTGATCAGAGCAGGAAGCTTTTATACCTTTTAGACAAAGAAATGGTAGATTTGTGAAGAAATGACAAGTCAAAGGGGTTTGGGCTTGGGGGCAGTAAATTATGGGGAAGGCAATAGGACATAAATGGGGTGGGAGGGAAACCAGAGGAAGATAAAAGTTATTTTAGTAAGTGTATTTCTACAGGTCCATTTCAACACTGATTCCCAGTCTCTAGGGATAAGGATGTTCTTTTCTTCCTGGTACAGAGGGGCACCTTTCTAAGAAATTTTATGGCCTGTTTTTAGGTAGAAAAGGAGAGGTCAGAGAGCCCTTCCTGCATCTGCTCTTTCTCAAGTGCCTTTAGTTCATAATAATCAAGATGCCAAAGTGGGATATTTTGGAGTGCCATGTTTGGAACTCCTTCAAGGACATTAGTGAAAAAAAACAGGGAAATTCAAATGAAGTTGTAGTTTAGTCAGTAATATTGTTCCAATGTTAATTGCTTAGTTTATAATTATACAGTGGTTGTATAAGATGTTAGCATTAGGGGAAGTTGGGTGAATGGTATACAGGAACTCAGTACTATCTTTGCAACCCTTCTGTAAATCTAAAATTATTTCAAAATTAAAAGTTTTTAAAGTTTTCTCCTGCATTTTTCTTGCTTTGCATTTCTTCAGCACCTGCATTTACAAACTCCACAGGGCCACAATTCACTTACTTATATCTTAATTAGGAATTCTGTTCTTTCAAATACATATGTTGCCCCAGTTTTTGTATAAACACTACAAAAATTAACTTTTGTAACTTCCTTGGTTCCACATATAATTCTCTTAAAAAAAAAAAAAAATATATATATATATATATATATATTTTTTTTTTTTTTT
>NW_006785406.1:4378600-4438994 GCF_000442215.2 Lipotes vexillifer | reverse complement strand
TTTTTTTGCGGTACACGGGCCTCTCACTGCTGTGGCCTCTCCCATTGCGGAGCACAGACTCCGGATGCACAGGCTCAGTGTCCATGGCTCACGGGCCTAACTGCTCCGCAGCATGTGGGATCTTCCCAGACTAGGGCACGAACCCGTGTCCCCTGCATCGGCAGGCGGACTCTCAATCACTGCACACCAGGGAAGCCCTAAAATATATTCTTTAATGAATGGATAAACAAATGAACAGAAACTGATTGAGAAAAATGGAAAATTATTGAAATATATTGAAATATACATGCTGGTTTGTCAGTTGGTTGTTGTTTTTTGGTTGTTGTTTTAAGGTATTTCTCAACTATGCTTTCCTCTGAGGATGAGTTAGGTCTTTGGTAGGTGATTTTTAAGCAAACAGGGCACAGTTTTCCCAACTATGCTCATATAGTAAACTGCAGAACAGTGTCCTCAAGGACTAGGTCTTGGAAGGATGTGGGCCACAGTTTATATGTAATTTCACTCTAGAAAAAAGTGCAGAATCTAACATTTGCCTATGTTTTCCTAATTTCAAAAATACTCATGGTCTTTTAAAATGAGCAGAAGCCATGACATGGCCTATTTGAATTCCTAGCCAAATGTTTCCCCAGGTTATAAAACTCAACCTCATGTGCTAAAATTATGCTTGTAGGGTGTACATTGCCTAAAAAGTTTATGGCTAGTGCTTTCGTTTTCAGGGAATCTTTAAAAGCAGTAAATGAAGTCTGTAATAATAGCTGTTTTTCTTGGGGCGGTTGAGAAATGCATAGGATAACTTTGGAGCCAGAGCGCCTGGTTTTGCTGAGATGGTGGTATTGTCCTTTTGTTTCTAAGGGCATCAGTTTTTTAAAAAAAATTATCTTCCATGAAGACACTGCTGGTATCATATGATTGTGCTTCTAATTAGATGATCCTAACACTGGACAAAGTCCTGAGGTTTCATTTAAAGGTCTTCTATGCATTCAAAATATGAATCTACATTATTAACAGGGCTGCATCATAGTATTTCTTATATTACATGCCTAATGAAAAACAGTCAAGAGAGCTCCTCAGCTTTCAAATGCACTATAGGGTTAAAAAATTCATTCAACCCAGCTTATCTAATAATAAAAATGCCTAAATCAGCCTGATAGACTTCACTGTCTGACACTGCTGTGGAGAGGGATGTCCAATAGGAACTTGGGTTTTGGGCCTTGCTCACCCTTCAGCACCCCCAGACACTCAGATGAGACAGTTCACTTTTCTTCACCTTGGTTTCTCTACCTGAAAAGTGAGAAGGGTTAGAATGTATGATCTTTAGAGTCCCTTCTAGATCAAGAACATGATCAATTGATAGCTTAGCTTTTCTATTCTAACAAAGGTGTTATTTTATACCAAAGAACAAGTCATTCAGTGGTTATGAAATGTCTGTAATAGTTTCTAAAGGGGGGTGGTACTAGGGATGTAGTGTACAACATGACAAATATAATTAACTGTTGTATGTTATGTATGAAAGTTGTTAAGTGAGTAAATCTGAGAGTTCCCATCACAAGGAAAATTTTTTTCTGTTTAATTTTTATCTATATTAGATGATGGATGTTCACTAAACTTATTGAGTAATCATTTCATGATGTATTAAGTCAAATCATTATGCTGTACACCTTAAACTTATACAGTGCTGTATGTCAATTATATCTCAATAAAACTGGAAGAAAAAGAAAAGTGGAATAAAATAAGAAATGAAGTCCTGCCCCAAAAAATCTTTAGTTAAAAAAAAATAGTTGTGTTGGGTCAAGTGTCATTGTGTATGAGGAGAGGTAGTCTAAAGGCACAGACCATCATCACTACAGCAGGTACCAAGATGGCAGGAGGCCGTGGTCCAGGAATACTCCCCTCTTCCTCTCTTTTATTTATTTTTATTTTTTTTAAAGATTGTTTTTTGATGTGGACCATTTTTAAAGTCTTTATTGAATTTGTTACAATATTGCTTCTGTTTTGGTTTTTTGGCCACAAGGCTTGTGGGATCTTAGCTCCCCAACCAGGGATTGAACCCGCACCCACTGTATTGGAAGGCGAAGTCTTAACCACTCGACCGCCAGGGAAGTCCCCCTCTTCCTCTCTTTTAATGCCTCCCCCATACTCTTAAAATCAATCACCTTCACTTAGCTTACACAGCCTTTCATAATCTGGCCCCTGTTTACCTCTCTTGAGTTCATTATCCGAACCCAACTGTATCAATAGTGAATTTCTGTCCTTTTCTTTCACTTGCCATGTTTCCTGACCTGTATACCAGATACATACGCCCTCTTCCCAGAATGCTTTTCTGCTGCTTCTTCACCTCTTCTATTTTATCAACATTCCTTCCAGGAAGTCTGTCCTGACCCCTCTCTAGGTCTGGATAAGTGTACCTTCCAGGTGCTCCTTTAGCATTGATCCTCCTCTATCATTAGCAGTTGGCATGCTGCGTTGTAAGTGGCTGCTAATTTTCTGTTGCCTTCTTGGGACTCTAAGTCTGAGGGCAGGGAACATGTTTATCTTGTTCATATCCCTAGCACCTAGCTCAGTTCCTGGCACCAAGATGCTCAATAAATACTTGTTGAATAAATTGAATAGATTAATTAATGAATAAGAAATAATAAATCTGAACTAGGTTACTGAGGGAAATTTCCAAAGTTCACTCGAGATATTTAGTGGGAAAACCACTGTGGAAATCAAATACAATCTACCTTTGAAGCATAAATATTCTTTGCAAGGTCATTTTGTCACTTATATTCCAAGAAGAATCTGCTAGAAACTTGGGGTGGGGGAGGATCATAGGCATTAAGCCCAGGATTTTAAGCAGTGGAAATAAATTAACAGTAACAAAGAGCCCATTGTACTGCAGTAAAACAAGTCTTGTAGTTTCAGCTAGTTTAATGAAGTATTTGAGTGCCAGATCTTTCTTTTGTGTTTTATGTTTAAATAGCAGTAGAACGACTATATAGCAATTCCTAAATATTTTTAATTGCAGATTGTCATTAAATTTTCTGTTATCTTCTCATGTTAAGTAGAAGTTTGTTTGTTTAACCATTTCATGGTATCTTGGTTGCCTCACGTATCAGTTGTCTCTTTTAGTGCTAGTGGCAGAGTGAACACCAGGCTGGGTAAGAGAATGGGAAGTTGAATGACATGGGTAGATGCCAACAAGACCAGGTGCGGTGGTGGGATGAATTGGGAGATCGGGATTGACATATATACATTAATGTGTATGAAATAGGTAAGTAATAAGAACCTGCTGTATAAAAAATAAATGAAATTCAAAAAGAAATAAGCATGAAGGGGGAAAAAAAAGAATAGACCAGATGCTACTGTGCATCTACAATTGACCTGCACAAATAGAGTGACAAGGCATTTATTTTGTTGTTGGAGACTTCCATTGATCAAAATGGTATCTGACTTCTCAACTCCATGGGCAAACTTTGTCAGTTGAATGAGTCCTTCCAAGATGCCAGTAGAGTGTTCATTTTAATTGGAGATTCAAGTCACACTTCAGAAACGAGACAGAAGAAAGTACTTAGCTCTTCATTCACTGTGCCTTTGAAGAACAGCATTCGTTGCTAAGGAACAGCAATAGCATATTCTTGTGTAAACAGTTGGTCTGCTGGGAATTCACGTTACTGTTTCAACCAGGCTCTTTCCCAGAAGGAGGCAATATCTCTTTTTGGCTTCTTAGTGTAATAGCAGCATGCTGATTTCTGTTCACTTCATCTATTTTGGCCAAGAGCTATCTCAGGTGAAACTTCATAGGGGCAAAGGAGAAGCTAGGATGGCACACCAGCTCTTCATTGAACACTGATTTGATTCTGGAAAGAAAAAATGAACAGAGGACATCCACCTTTATAGTCGTTTTACAAATTGCCACCATTTGTTTGGGTAATGGTTTTGTCACATGGCTCCTCTGTATCTCCCCTGGGTTACAAAGGTCATGATTTCTATTTCACAGAAATAAAGACATTCAGTGGCTTACTTTGGAGGAATTGAAATTTAACTATCAGAGTCTGGAGAGTCTGGAAACTTGCAGGAATTTCCAGACTCTCATTACCTAGAGAGACACTTTTAAGTTGTTTTCTGAAATGCCCTTATCTAAGCCTTTTAAAACAGAACCAATTCAAATTATTTCACTATAAAGTACATTGCAACACAGCAAGCATTTCTGTTAGCTTTTAAAATTCATGCAGTGTAGCAGTTAAGGACGGCTTAATTAAAAAAACAACTAACAATATCATTAAACTGGTGAGAAAAATAGAACTAATTTCAGAGTAGAGTCCTACCT
Source organism: Lipotes vexillifer (assembly GCF_000442215.2). Taxonomy (NCBI): domain Eukaryota; kingdom Metazoa; phylum Chordata; class Mammalia; order Artiodactyla; family Lipotidae; genus Lipotes; species Lipotes vexillifer. The sequence continues at coordinate 4,434,685 of NW_006785406.1, read as the reverse complement.
CTAGGGTGCATAGAGCTTTGATTTAATATTTGGGTTTGTTTCCTTTTGTTCTCAGGACAGAATTTAACAGTGAGGGGAGTTGGTTGTATTCTATGTACTTATTAAATAGATGGGTTTTTCAGAAGAAATGAAAACTAACCCAAGTAAATCAAATTTGGTTCATGCAGAATCAAGTAGACAGTTTCTTTACTGTGTCCAACACTATTCTAAACAAGACATTCCTTCTAAACATAAAATTACAGTCCGGAGACCCAGATCTCATCTTGGCTCCACCATAAACTCTATGATGCCAGACAAATCTCTTGAATTCCTCTGGAGCAGATGGATTCCAAAGTCCCTTCCAACCCTAAAATTTCCTTATATGTTAATATCTGAGCTCAACTGGCTCAAGAGGAAGCATTTGGCAAAATTCAAAGGAAAGTAATAACCAACATTTAGTGAGTGCCTACTATGCATTAAGCTTGTTCTAAGTGTTTTTTGCATTACCTCACTTAATCCCACAACATCCCTATGAAGTAAGTACCATTATCCCACTTTTACAAACAAGGAAATTGAGAAAAGTTAAGTAGCATGTCCTGGGGGAGTTCAGTCTGTGGTTATATTAAGGCAAACTAGACAAGCTATTGGAGAACTACTTCCACCATTATCACCTCTGCTTTTTATTCAGACTTGGGTGCTAATCAAGCACGTGGTTTTTGAGTCTTCCAATCTTGCCCTATATGTAGGAGCACTGCATTCATTCCAGTGTTTCAGGAGGAGTTCTGCTTATGGGGATCTATAGAAGTGACATTATGATGGCCAGATGACTCCTAGTGACTTCACAAAGGGAGGGTTTGTCCAGCACTGTCCTTAGGCCAAGCTCTAGTTCTTGTGTGATTTCATATACCTCTCTGGGGAACTGTGTGAAGATTTAATGAACTATGTGCATGGAAAGCATGGCATCTGACATTAAGGCTACACTGTCACCTCAGTCCCTGTAATAGCCCCCTACCTGGCCCTCCTGCTTTCACTCTGTCCCCCCAAAAGCTATTTTCTATATAAAAACCAATAAGATCTTTTAAAAATGAACATTCTGTCTCATCACTTCCTTGCTTAAAGTCCTCCAGTGACTTCTTAATCTTGCCACACTGCTCCTCACCCAAACCTGTGTAGCCCTGTGCCCTCTGCTCCCTACCTCCGGCTCGGATGTCAGTTTGTACAGTCTCACTCCTTTGACTCAGCCACACTGACCTTCTGCCTCTTTTAACACTCCAAGTACCTGCTGACACTGGCCCTTGTGTACAAGCTGTTTCTGCTTCCTGAGGTGCTCGCCCATTGATCTTCATGTGACCAGCTTCCTCACACCGTCAGATCCCAGCTTAACGTCCTCAGAGAGGCAGTCTTTAATTGTCCAGTCTGAAGTAGCCACATAAAGAGAATCTGTCTATTTACTTGTTCATCTCTTTACTTCCATTAGGAAATCACTTAATGAAGACAGGGACCTTTCAGGGCCTGTTCTTGTTGTTTTCCCAGTGCCTAGACTAGTGTTGAGAACATAGTAGGTAGGCGATTAATACTTAATGAATGACACATGGTAAGTGCTCTATAAATGTTCACTCTTAGTATTAATTATATTAGCAAAAAACAAAAAGGTGGAACCTTAGTATAACTGGGGTTCTATTTGGTCCTGATTCTATGTAGTGACACGTTCAGAGAAACAGATATCCAGCAGAAAAATATGACTGAAAGCAACAAAAATCTTTACTCACACCCTTAAGAATATGCCCAAGGTAGGAGGGTGTATTTTTCACTTATAATAAAACTTGTTAAAATCCTGTCTCGCCATTTCTGTTGCTCACCATATCCAACACTCACGGCAGCCACTCCACCAATTTTCTCTTCCTGTCTCCCTGCCAACCCCCAACCAAAGAACTCTCCTCAAAAACCCATGGCCTGGCTGAGCACCTCCAGGTATTTGACCCATTTTCTGAATCAGTGTAACAAAAAGTCAGGAATCAAGGTAGGCTTGAAACCTGGGGTTGGGGAGGTGGGGGTGAGACTGGGGATATTTACAGGTTAACACACACAGAGCAAAAAAAGGGAAACTGAATAAAGATCTTCGTGAATTCTGAACTGAATGGTATTTAAGAAAGACTATACTAAATAGCTCTTCTTGGGAAACATTGACTCTTAGGAACTTTTTATTAGGAACCAAATAGAAGGTATATGTCTTCATTCTTGGTTTCCTGCTACAAAGTTTTAGACCTAGGACAGGAGGAGATGTCTCCTATCACAGAGCTCTTCCTCTCTTAGAACCTTACTGACTCTGATTGGATGTAGTTATTAACTTGCTGTATTATTTCATTTTTAACTATTGTGTATTAGAAGCTGAACCTGAAAGGAAAGCGGAACAGTTAGTAGCAGAGAAAAGAACTTGATGCCAGACAGCCTGATGTGAGCAGAGCAGGATGAAGAGTGATCTCACTACCCCAGCCTAACAGCGACCCTGATTCCTCAAGTAGGGCCAGGTCCCACTTTATCCCTGACATTTTTTCTCCAGTAGTGGGTTCTGGCTTCAAGAGCCGTCTGTTAGGCTCCCTCAGGTCCAGCACACATTGCAAAACAGACTCTTGAGAAGACAGGATGCAATCGGGGAAGCAGGGCTCTACTCTGCAAATTGCCAGGTCTGCCAAAGCAGCTTCCCTGAGCACACTGCTCCAACCAGCTGACCTCAGCTGACTCATCAAGTTATGAGAGGGGTTGGAATAGAAATCATCTCCCTGGGGGATCCTGGCTGTATAATAGCTATCATGTGTATGCAGTTGAATGATTTGCAGAGGAGCAGGGCTCGGAGCTCCCAGCGGCATTCTGTATGTTTATTTCTGGCAGTGTATGAAACAGTTGGGTAGGTGGTTTCCAAAAGGTGATGTGGGCATTATAGTAACATCTGAGGCTAGGGTTTTCTCCCACCCCATCTAGATTTTGGTCAGAGGTCTACATCCAAAGAAGCTGGGTTTAATAGCTGTGGCCTGCTTTCCATCACATGCCTGTCAGTTCTCCCGTTTCTGCTTGCCACAGTCCTGAGCTTCTCGGCTGCTGTCCCCCCGAGAGTACCAAGGGAAGGAGTCAGACATAAATATTAATGAGGGAAAGAGAGAGACTCAGAAGGCCGGGGTCAGGGAACCCTTTTTCTGAAGTGGGCTACTGGTTCCTTGCCTGCCTTTTCTTTTCTTCTCATCCATCCTCTTAGAGTAACTTGACATTTAAAGTGGCCATTATCGTCCCCATCCGGTGGGGAAGAGCCAAACAACGAAGGCAACAGAGCCAGGAGAGGTGTGAGAACCACACATGATCCCCTGAAATGGCACAGTGTTTCACAGCCCAGCTTAACACTAATCATGGGTAAATTGCCCCACAATTCCTCATACATGCCAGGAGTCAAGGAGGATGGGATGAGGAGGGCAGAGAATTACAGGTGGTAATGGCTGTCATGGGTGACAGTGGAGGGGTGTGGATGGAAAGGCTGTTCCTGTTTGCCCTTGCCATGCCATCTGGGACCCTGCCTGGGGACAGTCCTTCAGGAGCTCGCACTGTTGCCTGATCCCCAGGCCTTTCTGCATCAGGAAAATCAGATTAAGAGGATCGAAGGCCGCAGCCTTGAAGGCTGTGGGAGAGGGAGGGTATTTCGCTCCTTTGCCTTCAGGAGGGGTAGGGGGCGGTGCTCAGTGGCCTGAGTCTATGAGCCTTTGGAGAATTTTGCCCATGGTGGAGCATCCTCCTCTGCTCTCACCTTTTTCTTGTCTGGGTCAAATCAGCACTGGTCACCAGGTTTCTAAAGCTTGGGCTGCTGGAGAAGGCCCCAGTTTGCCCCATACCAGGATTTGTTCTCTGACAGCTATCTGTTTCAGCCTCAAGTTTCTGATTTTCAGTTTTCTCACTAACCCAAGCTAGGATTTTGCCTATTTCTAGTTACCCTTACCTAGGTTTCATCTTGTAAGTAGCAGTCAGAGATGCACAGTTTGATTAACTGTCTCTTCATAATGTTCCTTTTCCTTTCCTTGCATTAGAGTTGGTCTCTTAAGTTGAATTAATTTATAGACTAGCCATCACAGCTATCTCTGTGTGCCTGCTTTTGCATGAACTATATTTAGTGCCTTTTTCTACTATGTGGCAAGAATAATTTTATTAACCTCAACAGATAAGACCAAGTGTCAAGTCACAGGAAGGGCTGTGGATTTCTCCCTGACTTAATCTAACACCGTGAAGAGTTTCTTCGCTCCTTTAAAGGCTAGTTCTTCAGGTAACAGAACACACCAATGGCTTAACACAGTCCTTAACCCAGGCAGTCTCATGAGCCATGTGTGGAAAGCCTGACACCCTGACTCAGGGAGGGTCTCTAAGCTGAACAGTGAAGCCCCAGTAGCCTGTCATTGGTGAGAATGAATGAAAAGCATTGTATATATTGGAGCTTAAGAGGCCAGCGGGAGGCAGTGTGATATAAAAGGAACACTGAACTTGTAGTGAGTGAGTCCTAGGTTTCGGAGCATCCTCACTCTGCCAACTTACTGGCCACAGGACATGGTCAAGATCTTTAACCTGATATTGTTCAGGTATTAATGACTGCTGTGTACCAGGCACCACATTTGGCATTGCTGATACAGTTGTGGATATGACAGGTTTTGCAGCTAAATGTGACAACCCTGGTTATTTTAGGGGGCTTCTTATGTGAGTCACTTTGTTAACTTTGTGTTCATAATACAAGTATTTATACTGAAAATAACATTACTAACAAGTATATTTTAAAGTTCACATGGGAGAGCATTAATGTATCCATTCAGGATACCAGATTGAAAAAGTACATAGCAGTGTAGATGGGGAATGCAGTTTATCTTGTGGGAAAAGATTTCTTTATGCATTTATTCCCGTACAATAGCAAAATGCAAAAACACTACTACCATTGATATGAAGGTTGTAAGTTGGCTTATTTAAGATAAATTTCATGAAGATACATGCAGCCCAATGTTCATAGCAGCATTATTTACAATTGCCAAGATATGGAAGCAACCTAAGTGTCCATCAAGAAGATGTGGTATGTATCTGTGTATGTGTGTGTGTATATATATATATGCGTGTGTGTGTGTGTGTGTCTGTATATATATCTATATATATATATAGATATTTATATATCTTGGGCTGGCCAAAAAATTTGTTCGGGATTTTCCGATGCATACATATACATACAATGGAATACCATTCAGCCAGAAAGAAGAATGAAATTTTATCATTTTCAGCAACCTGGATGGACTTGGAGGGCATTATACTAAGTGAAATAAGTCAGACAGAAAGACAAATGCTGTATGATATCACTTATATGTGGAATCTAAAAAATACAACAAATTAGTGAATATAACAAAAGAGAAGCAGACTCATAGATATAGAGAACAAATTAGTGGTTACCAGAGGGGAGAGGGAAGAGGGGAGGGTCAACAGCACAGGGAATACAGCCATTATTTTAAAATAACTATAAAAGGAGTATAACCTTTAAAAATTGTGAATCACTATGTGATACACCTATAACTTACGTAATTTGTTTTTAACATCTTTATTGGAGTATAATTGCTTTACATTGTTGTGTTAATTTCTGCTGTATAACAGAGTGAATCAGCTATACATAAACATATATGCCCATATCCCCTCCCTCTTGTGTCTCCCTCCCAACCTACCTATCCCACCCCTCTAGATGGTCACAAAACACCAAGCTGATCTCCCTGTGCTATGTGGCTGCTGCCCACTAGCTATTTTACATTTGGTAGTGTATATATGTCCATGCCACTCTCTCACTTCATCCCAGCTTACCCTTCCCCCTCCCTGTGTCCTCAAGTCCATTCTGTACTTCTGCGTCATTATTCCTGTTCTGCCCCTAGGTTCTTCAGAACTATTTTTTTCTTTTTTCTACATTCCATATATATGTGTTAGCATATGGTATTTGTTTTTCACTTTCTGACTTACTTCACTCTGTATAACAGACCATCAACCTCACTCCAATAACTCAGTTTCATTTCTTTTTATGTCTCAGTAATATTTCATTCTATATATGTGCCACATCTTCTATATCCATTCATCTGTCGATGGACATTTAGGTTGCTTCCATGTCCTGGCTGTTGTAAATAGTGCTGCAGTGAACACTGTGGTACATGACTCTTTGTGAATTATGTTTTTTTCAGGGTATATGCCCAGTAGTGGGATTGATGAGTCAAATGGTAGTTCTATTTTTAGTTTTATAAGGAATCTCCATACTGGCTGTATCAATTTACATTCCCACCAACAGTGCAAGAGGATTCCCTTTTCTCCACACCCTCTCCAGCATTTATTGTTTGTAAAGATTTTGATGATGGCCATTCTGACTGGTATGAGGTGATATCACATTGTAGTTTTGATATGCATTTCTCTAATGATTAGTGGTGTTGATCATCCTTTCATGTGTTTGTTGGCAATCTGTTTAACTTCTTTGGAGAAATGTCTATTTAGGTCTTCTGCCCATTTTTGGATTGGGTTGTTTGTTTTTTTGATATTGAGCTACATGAGCTGCTTGTATATTTTGGAGATTAATCCTTTGTCATTTGCTTCGTTTGCAAGTATTTTCTCCCATTCTGAGGGTTGTCTTTTTGTCTTGTTTATGGTTTCATTTGTTATACAAAAGCTTTTAAATTTCATTAGGCTGCATTTGTTTATTTTTGGTTTTATTTCCATTTTTCTAGGAGGTGGGTCAAGAAGGATCTTGCTGTGATTTATGTCATAGAGTGTTCTTCCTATGTTTTCCTCTAAGAGTTTTATAGTGTCTGGCCTTACATTTAGGTCTTTAATGCATTTTGAGTTTATTTTTGTGTATGGTGTTAGGGAGTGTTGTAATTTCATTCTTTTACATGTAGCTGCCCAGTTTTCCCAGCACCACTTATTGAAGAGGCTGTCTTTTCTCCATTGTATATTCTTGCCTCCTTTATCAAAGACAAGATGACCATATGTGCATGGGTTTATCTCTGGGCTTTCTATCCTCTTCCATTGATCTATATTTCTGTTTTTGTGCCAGTACCATACTGTCTTGATTACTGTAGCTTTGTAGCATAGTCTGAAGTCAGGGAGCCTGATTCCTCCAGCTCCGTTTTTCTTTCTCAAGATTGCTTTGGCTATAAGGGGTCTTTTGTGTTTCCATACAAATGGTGAAATTTTTTGTTCTAGTTCTGTGAAAAATGCCAGTGGTAGTTTTATAGGAATTGCATTGAATGTGTTGATTGCTTTATGTAGTAGAGTCATTTTCACAATGTTGATTCTTCCAATCCAAGACCATGGTATATCTCTTCATCTGTTTGTATCATCCTTAATTTCTTTCATCAGTGTCTTATAGTTTTCTTCATACAGGTCTTTTGTCTCCTTAGGTAGGTTTATTCCTAGGTATTTTATTCTTCTTGTTGCAGTGCTAAATGGGAGCATTCCCTTAATTTCTCTTTCAAATTTTTCATCATTACTGTATAGGAATGCAAGAGATTTCTGTGCATTAACTTTGTATCCTGCAACTTTACCAAATTAATTGACTAGTAGTTTTCTGGTGGTATCTTTAGGATTCTCTATGTATAGTATCATGTCATCTGCAAACAGTGACAGCTTTACTTCTTCTTTTCCGATTTGGATTCCTTTTGTTTCTTTTCTTCTCTGAATGCCATGGTTACGACTTCCAAAACTATGTTGAATAACAGTGGCAAGAATGGACATACTTGTCTTGTTCCTAATCGTAGAGGAAATGCTTTCACTTTTTCACCAAATGATGTTTGCTGTGGGGCTGCTGCATGTGACCTTTATTATGTTGACGTAGGTTCCCTCTATGCCCACTTTCTGAAGAGCTTTTATCATAAATGGGTGTTGAATTTTGTCAGAAGTTTTTTCTGCATCTGTTGAGATGATCATATGGTTTTACTTCTTCACTTTGTTAATATGGTGTATCACATTGATTGATTTGCATATATTGAAGAATCCTTGCATCCCTGGGATAAATCCCACTTGATCATGGTGTATGATCCTTTTATATAAGTACCGCACGCTAACCGATTGCACCACTGGAGCTCTGTGTATGATCCTTTTAATGTGTTATTGGATTCTGTTTGCTAGTATTTTGTTGAGGATTTTTGCATTTATGTTCATTAGTGATATTGGTCTGTTATTTTCTTTTTTTGTAGAATCTTTGTCTGGTTTTGGTATCAGGGTGACGGTTGCCTCGTAGGATGAGTTTGGGAGTGTTCCTTCCTCTGCAATTTTTTGGAAGAGTTTGAGAATAGGTGTTAGCTCTTCTCTAAATGTTTGATAAAATTCACCTGTGAAGCCATCTGGTCCTGGACTTTTGTTTTTTGGAAGATTTTTAATCACAGTTTCAATTTCATTACTTGTGGTTGGTTTGTTCATATTTTCTATTTCTTCCTGGTTCAGCCTTGGAAGGTTATACCTTTCTAAGAATGTGTCCATTTCTTCCAGATTGTCCCCTTTTTTGGCATGGAGTTGCTTGTAGTAGTCTCTTACGATGCTTTGCATTTCTGTGTTGTCTGTTGTAACTTCTCCTTTTTCATTTCTAATTTTATTGATTTGAGTCCTCTCCCTCTTTTTCTTGATGAGTCTGGTTAATGGTTTATCAATTTTGTTGATCTTCTCAAAGAAGAGAAGTTTTAGTTTTATTGATCTTTGCTATTGTTTTCTTTGTTTCTATTTATTTCTGCTCTGATCTTTATAACTTCTTTCCTTCTACTAACTTTGGGTTTTTTTTTTCTTCTTTCTATACTTCCTTTAGGTGTAAGGTCAGATTGTTTATTTGAGATTTTTCTTGTTTCTTGAGGTAGGATTGTATTGTTATAAACTTCCCTCTTAGAACTGCTTTTGCCGTATCCCATAGGCTTTGGATCATCATGTTTTCATTGTCATTTGTCTCTAGGTATTTTTTGATTTCCTCTTTGATTTCTTCAGTGATCTCTTGGTTATTTGGTAACATATTGCTTAGCCTCCACGTGCTTGTGTTTTTTACATTTTTTCCCCTGTAATTTATTTCTAATCTCATAGTGTTGTGATTCGAAAACATGCTTGATATGACTTCAATTTTCTTAAATTTTCCAAGTCTTGATTTGTGACCCAAGATGTGATCTGTCCTGGAGAATGTTCCATGTGCACTTGAGAAGAAAGTGTACTCTGATGTTTTCAGATGGAATGTCCTGTAAATACCAATTAAATCTATCTGGTCTATTGTGTCACTTAAAGCTTCTGTTTCCTTATTAATTTTCTGTTCGGATGATCTGTCCATTGGTGTAAGTGAGGTGTTAAAGTCCCCCACTATTATTGTGTTACTGTTGATTTCCTCTTTTAGAGCTGTTAGCAGTTGCCTTATGTATTGAGGTGCACCTACGTTCAGTGCATATATATTTATAACTATTATATCTTCTTCTTGGATTGATCCTTTGATCATTATGCAGTGTCCCTTCTTATCTCTTGTAACATCTTTATTTTAAAGTCTATTTTATCTAATATGAGTATTGCTACTACAGTTTTCTTTTGATTTCCATTTGCATGGAATATCTTTTTCCGTCCCCTCACTTTCAGTTTGTATGTCCGTAGGTCTGAAGTGGGTCTCTTGCAGACAGCATATATATGGGTCTTGTTTTTGTATCCATTCAGCCAGTCTGTGTCTTTTGGCTAGAGCATTTAATCCATTCACATTTATGATAATTATTGATATGTATGTTCCTATTACCATTTTCTTAATTGTTTTGGGTTTGTTATTGTAGGTGCTTTTCTTCTCTTGTGCTTCCCACTTAAAGAAGTTCCTTTAGCATTTGTTGTAGAGCTGGTTTGGTGGTGCTGAATTCTCTTAGCTTTTGGTTGTCTGTAAAGCTTTTGATTTCTCTGTCAAGTCTGAATGAGATCCTTGTCGGGTAGAGTAATCTTGGTTGTAGGTTCTTCCCTTTCATCACTTTAAGTATATCATGCCACTCCCTTCTGGCTTGTAGAGCTTCTGCTGAGAAATCAGCTGTTAACCTTATGGGAGTTCCCTTTTATGTTATTTGTCACTTTTCCCTTGTTGCTTTTAATAATTTTTCTTTGTCTTTAATTTTTGTCAGTTTGATTACTATGTGTCTTGGCATGTTTCTCCTTGGGTTTATGCTGCCTGGGACTCTCTGTGCTTCCTGGATATGGGTGGCTATTTCCTTTCCCATATTAGGGAAATTTTCGACTATAATCTCTTCAAATATTTTCTCGGGTCCTTTCTCTCTCTCTTCTCCTTCTGGGAACCCTATAATGAGAATGTTGGTGTGTTTAATATTGTCCCAGAGGTCTCTTAGTCTGTCTTCATTTCTTTTTATTCTTTTTTCTTTATTCTGTTCCATGGCAGTGAATTCCATTCTGTCTTCCACGTCACTTATCTGTTCTTCTGCCTCAGTTATTCTGCTATTGATTTTTTTCTAGTGTATTTCTCATTTCAGTTATTGTTTTTTTCATTTCTGTTTGTTTGTTCTTTAATTCTTCTAGGTGTTTGTTCTCTAATTCCTCTAGGTTTTTGTTAAACATTTCTTGCATCTTCTTTTTTTTTTTTTTTTTTTTTTTATGCGGTGCGCAGGCCTCTCACTGTTGTGGCCTCTCCCGTTGCGGAGCACAGGCTCCGGACGCGCAGGCTCAGCGGCCATGGCTCACGGGCCCAGCCGCTCTGCGGCATGTGGGATCTTCCCGGACCGGGGCATGAACCCGTGTCCCCCACATCGGCAGGCGGACTCTCTACCACTGTGCCACCAGGGAAGCCCCATCTTGCATCTTCTTGATCTTGGCCTCTGTTCTTTTTCTGAGGTCCTGGATCATCTTCATTATCATTATTCAGAATTCTTTTTCTGGAAGGTTGCTTATCTCCACTTCATTTAATTGTTTTCCTTGGGTTTTATCTTGTTCCTTCATCTGGTGCATAGCCCTCTGCCTTTTATTTTGTCTATCTTTCTGTAAATGTGGTGTTCGTTCCACAGGAGGCAGGATTGTAGTTCTTCTTGCTTCTGCTGTCTGCCCTCTGGTGGATGAGGCTATCTAAGAGGCTTGTGCAAGCTTCCTGATGGAGTGACTGGTGGTGAGTAGAGCTGGGTATTGCTCTGGTGGGCAGAACTCAGTAAAACTTGAATCCGTTTTTCTGCTGATGGGTGGGGCTGAGTTCCCTCGCTGTTAGTTGTTTGGCCTGAGGTGACCCAACACACTGGAGCCTACCTGGCTCTTTGGTGGGGCTAATGGTGAACTCTGGGAAGGCTCACACCAAGGAGTACTTCTCAGAACTTCTGCTGCCAGTGTCCTTGTCCCTGCGGTGAGCCACAGCCACTCCCTGCCTCTGCAGGAGACTCTCCAACACTAGCAGGTAGGTCTAGTTCAGTCTCCTGTGGGGTTACTGCTCCTTTCCCCTGCGTCCTGATGCACACACTACTTTGTGTGTGCCCTCCACGAGTGGAGTCTCTGTTTCCCCCAGTCCTGTCGAAGTCCTGCAATCAAATTCTGCTAGCCTTCAAAGTCTGATTCTCTAGGAATTCCTCCTCCTGTTGCTGGAACCCCAGGTTGGGAAGCCTGACATGGGGCTCAGAACCTCCACTCCAGTGGGTAGACTTCTGTGGTATAATTGTTCTCCAATTTGTGAGTCACCCACCCAGTGGTCATGGGATTTGATTTTATTGTGTTTGCACCCCTCCTACCATCTCACTGTGGATTCTCCTTTGCGATGTGGGGTATCTTTCTTGGTGAGTTCCAGTGTCTTCCTGCCGTTGATTTTTCAGCAGGCAGTTGTGATTCTGGTGCTCTCACAAGAGGGAATGAGTGCATGTCCTTCTACTCTACCAACGTGAACCAATCTCTCCCATTTGTATTTCTTTAAACTGTTCTCTAAATCAGCAACCCCAACCTTTATGGCATCAGGGACCAGTTTCATGGAAGACAGTTTTTCCACAGGGGAAGGGAGGGATGGTTGAGGCAGTAATGCTAGCAATGGGGAGCGGCAGATGAAGCTCTGCTTGCTCGCTCATGGCTCCCCTCCTGCTGTGTGGGCCAGTTCCTAACGGGCTGCAGACCGGTATCAGTCCATGGCCCAAGGGTTGGGGACCACTGCTGTAAATGTTGAGTCCTCATTAACTGGATAATTAGTGATTTATGCTTGGCCCGTTTAAGATGTAGGCTTTTTCAGAAAAAGTGTAACTGAATGGAGTCCCTTCATAACTATAACTAAATAAGCATCGATTTAAAGAAATTTTATGCTATTTTTCTTGACACCCTCATGTGGTGCTTCTCTATCTTTTCACAGAATAATATTTAATATAAGAGGAGAAAAAAATATACCACCCACCCCCACCCTAATCCTATATTCTGGAGTCTCAAGGTACAGTGAAAGTAGCCTCTCTAAGCAAGAAATTTCCTTCAAGTCTCCTGTTTCGTCTTCAAAAAGAAACACAGGGCTTCCCTGGTGGCGCAGTGGTTAAGAGTCCGCCTGCCAATGCAGGGGACACGGGTTCGTGGCCCGGTCCAGGAAGATCCCACATGCCACGGAGCGGCTGGGCCCGTGAGCCATGGCCGCTGAGCCTGCTCGTCCGGAGCCTGTGCTCCACAACGGGAGAGGCCACAACAGTGAGAGGCCCACGTACCGCAAAAAAAAAAAAAAGAAAGAAAAACATTTTGCTATATATTCTATAATACGTACAATTTATTTTAATATAAAAATAATTTTAAAGTTATTTACCATTAATAAAACTTGTTTACATTATTTTTCCCCCAACATCCTCAAATAAAATTGTTACTCTCTAAAAGCACATAACATTTATCTGTTTATCCCATAGCTTTGCTAACTTCTTTCATGTACCTAGTAAGTATGGACCAACTACAACATGGAGGCACAGATTAATGGAAAGCCAGCCATAACCATCATTTATCTGGTGGTAAATTATCTAGATGGCAGGGGAAGGAGAAAACCAGAACCAGTGACCTCAGGCTCACAAATAAGTGAGTAAGATAATGAAAAAAATATGAACTGATGACCAACTCACCTCACAGAGCGGTATCTTGCTAATAACACCCACTGCTTTTACTTGCCTAATCTTCATCACTTTCCTAAATTTTAGGAAGATGAGTCAAAGTGATATGAGGTTTAACTGTTCATTATCTAGGGGTGGGAAAGAAATCAGTCTGAAGATTAACCATGCCCGAAAGGTATGCATAGATAATTGTCTGTCAAAAAATAAAATCATCACAATTCAGCATGAATATCTGCATCTTTGAATGTGACTCTATATCTAAAATACACTAATGAATAGAGGTGATAACACCCACCCCCCCAAAAAATGAACAGTATATTTTAACAGACTTGGATCTTTTTAAAACTCTGCTTTTAAATATTTTTTATTTTAATATTCTGACTATTTCTTTGCTGAGGATGTTCATTTGCTTGCACATCAACAATACCTAAATTGTTTATGCTTTTAGATGATGTTTTAGAATGTTAATGTGTTTCTGAATATTGAACATGTTTTGAACTAAGTATGTTTACAATTAAAATTGTGGTACCACATTTTGACTAGTTTTGGTTTAGCCATGCTTTAAATTATCTGTGATCTTTCCTCTCACTCCATTTATATCTTAGTTAATTGAGAGCTGGCAGATTCTAGAGTCTACAGCAGGGTTTTCAATAGGCAGCATCTTAGAAACTTTCAATGTGTTTGCTTTTTTTTAACTAAGCAGAAATGGAATGGTGGCCTAAAACATTTGGGTAGCCTCAACTGTCTTTTCCTTTTTTATACAATATAGGTCTATGTATGTACAGGTAGACAGTGTGAATAATAGTTTTCCATAGCAGTCATAAATGGAGCTAAAAATGCTTACTTTGGAATTCTTAAATAAATTAATGAATAGATAGATAGACAGATAGATAGATAGAATCAATCTCCCAGGAAGCACACATTACCATTCTTTACAAGTGGATGGAAAATAACATTGTCATCTCTTACCATGAAGTTTTAATGAAAGTGTTACCTTAATAAAAATGAGAATGCTGTGGTATAAAGTTAGCCCTCTCTCCATGTCTCCCCACTGCTAACATCAGAGTCCTATTGAAGTAATGAATGCACAGTCAATACACTCAAGAAAATAAAAACTTTTGAATCCAACCCTACCCTTGTTTCCAGTACATTTGTGTTGAGATGGCCCGTTGTTATTCAAACAGCTAATCACATCTTCTGTTGGCATCACTGCTTTTACTGATTGGGACCAATCTAAACATCTGGTACTTGGCAGATAATTGCCTTTTCCAATTCCCAGGAGCCTGTGAGGCATCTCAGGGGAAACTGAACTAGATCTATCTCTCCCCCGTAGAGCAACTACTGGAGCTAAGATGGACAGAAGGTTAGAGTGATAATATTCAAGTGGAGTAGTACAGATTTTGTCCAATGTTACAGTGAACCTGGAGTTCACATGGGAAATGATGGCTCTGATAACACTCTTTAGTATGACTTAGTCTAGAATCTGCTTCCACTTTCCTTGGCAGCCTCATATCCTACCAGACCAGTCCAACTGAGCCAGCATCTCCAGCCATGAGGCTCGGAAAGTTGAATAGTTCACAAGCTCTCTTAGGCGATTCTAATATACAGCCCTGACACTGGGGATGAAATAGTGAACAGCACATAGTCCCTTTCCTGCATTGATAATACTTTACAGTTTTGTTTATAACCACCATTTTTCTGAGTATAAAAGAAATACAGGGCTTCTCTGGTGGCGCAGTGGTTGAGAGTCTGCCTACCGATGCAGGGGACACGGGTTCATGCCCCGGTCCGGGAAGATCCCACATGCCGCAGAGAGGCTAGGCCTGTGAGCCATGGCCGCTGAGCCTGTGCGTCCGGAGCCTGTGTTCTGCAACGGGAGAGGCCACAACAGTGAGAGGCCCGCGTACCGCAAATAAAAAAAGAAATACATGCTTACTGCAGAAATCTTGGAAAACACAGAAAACTCTAAAGATAGGCCTAGAACCATATTATCCAATTATAACCACAGTTAATATTCTATATACAGCTGTAAATATTTCTTTTCCAAAGTGTAAGATTATATGTACAAGACAGTCTCTATTCTTTTTTTTTTCATTTACCAGTATGTCATGAGGCATTTTTAATGGGATATTGTCTTTTTATTGATTTGTAAACTCTCTTTACAGTTAATGATCATAAAATGCTCTTCTCAGTTACTCTGAATCACCCACTGCGTACTGCATCTAAGTCTCCCCAGGCAGGCCCAATCTGGACTGGAGGCCCAATATCTCTGGAGGATCCCAGGGGTATTTATTCTCTCTGGAGGATCCCAGGGGCTGTCTTTCAGGCTCCAAATAAGCAAAGAAGCCCTCATGAAGCCTATTCATCTCGATGAGAGGGTGATCTGAAGACTGTCCTCAATCCAGCCCTTCCAGCCACTCTACTCTGCTGCTTTTGACCCTTTTAGGAGTGATATGGAAATATACTATGTAAATACAGGTGGTTCTTTATGAGCCCACTGTCTTCCCAGGTGTTCAATAAGAATGCAGAAAAATGGCTTTTAAGAGGATCAAGTACAGTTGCACAAATTTAAAAAATTTTTTTACATTTTATTATGTTTTATGAAAGTAGAGTTGATGCACAATATTACATAAGTTAGGAGGAGCAACGACTGACACTGCAGAAATACAAGGGATCATGAGAGATTACTACAAGCAACTATATGCCAGTAAAATGGACAACCTGGAAGAAATGGACAAATTCTTAGGAAAGCACAACCTTCTGAGACTGAACCAGGAAAAAATAGAAAATATAAACAGACCATTCACAAGCACTGAAATTGACTGTGATTAAAATCTTCCCAAAACCAAAAGCTCAGGACCAGATGGATCCACAGGCCAATTCCATAAAACATTTAGAGAAGAGCTAACACCTGTCCTTCTCAAACTCTTCCAAAATAGAGGAGAGGGAAACTCATTCTACGAGGCCACCATCACCCTGATACAAAAACTAGACAAAGATGTCACAAGAAAAGAAAACTACAGGCCAATATCACTGATGAACATAGATGCAAATATCCTCAACAAAATACTAGCAAACAGAGTCCAGCAACACATTTAGAGGATCATACACCATGATCAAGTGGGGTTTATCCCAGGAATGCAAGGATTCTTTAATATACACCAATCAATGTGATACACCATATTAACAAATTGAAGAATAAAAACCATATGATCATCTCAATAGATGCAAAAAAAGTTTTGGACAAAATTCAACACCCATTTATGATAAAAACTCTCCAGAAAGTAGGCATAGAGGGAACTTACCTCAACATAATAAAGGCCATATATGACAAACCCACAGCCAGCGTCATTCTCAATGGTGAAAAACTGAAAGCATTTCCACTAAGATCAGGAACAAGACAAGATTGCCCACTCTCACCACTATTACTCAACATAATTTTGGAAGTTATAGCCACAGCAATCAGAGAAGAAGAAGAACTCAAAGGAAACCAAATCGGAAAAGAAGAAGTAAAGCTGTCACTGTTTGCAGATGACATAATATTATACGTAGAGAATCCTAAAGATGCTACCAGAAAACAACTAGAGCTAATCAATGAATTTGGTAACATAACAGGATTCAAAATTAATGCACAGAAATCTCTTGCATTCCTATACAGTAATCATGAAAAATTTGAAAGAGAAATTAAGGAAATGCTCCCCTTTAGCACTGCAACAAGAAGAATAAAATACCTAGGAATAAACCTACCTAAGGAGACAAAAGACCTGTATGAAGAAAACTATAAGACACTGATGAAAGAAATTAAGGATGATACAAACAGATGAAGAGATATACCATGGTCTTGGATTGGAAGAATCAACATTGTGAAAATGACTCTACTACATAAAGCAATCAACACATTCAATGCAATTCCTATAAAACTACCACTGGCATTTTTCACAGAACTAGAACAAAAAATTTCACCATTTGTATGGAAACACAAAAGACCCCTTATAGCCAAAGCAATCTTGAGAAAGAAAAACGGAGCTGGAGGAATCAGGCTCCCTGACTTCAGACTATGCTACAAAGCTACAGTAATCAAGACAGTATGGTACTGGCACAAAAACAGAAATATAGATCAATGGAAGAGGATAGAAAACCCAGAGATAAACCCATGCACATATGGTCACCTTGTCTTTGATAAAGGAGGCAAGAATATACAATGGAGAAAAGACAGCCTCTTCAGTAAGTGGTGCTGGGAAAACTGGGCAGCTACATGTAAAAGAATGAAATTACAACACTCCCTAACACCATACACAAAAATAAACTCAAAATGCATTAAAGACCTAAATGTAAGGCCAGACACTATAAAACTCTTAGAGGAAAACATAGGAAGAATACTCTTTGACATAAAACACAGCAAGATCCCTTTGACCCACCTCCTAGAAAAATGGAAATAAAACCAAAAATAAACAAATGCAGCCTAATGATATTTAAAAGCTTTTGCATAACAAATGAAACCATAAACAAGACAAAAAGACAACCCTCAGAATGGGAGAAAATACTTGCAAACGAAGCAAATGACAAAGGATTAATCTCCAAAATATACAAGCAGCTCATGTAGCTCAATATCAAAAAAACAAACAACCCAATCCAAAAATGGGCAGAAGACCTAAATAGACATTTCTCCAAAGAAGTTAAACAGATTGCCAACAAACACATGAAAGGGTGATCAACATCAGTAATCATTAGAGAAAAGCCAATCACACCTACAATGAGGTATCACCTCACACCAGTCAGAATGGCCATCATCAAAATCTTTACAAACAATAAATGCTGGAGAGGGTGTGGAGAAAAGGGAATCCTCTTGCACTGTTGGTGGGAATGTAAATTGATACAGGCACTAGGGAGAACAGTATGGAGGTTCCTTAACAAACTACAAATAGAACCACCATTTGACCCAGCAATCCCCCTACTGGGCATATACCCTGAAAAAACCATAATTCAAAAAGAGTCATGTACCACAATGTTCACTGCAGCACTATTTACAATAGCCAGGACATGGAAGCAACCTAAGTGTCCATCAACAGATGAATGGATAAAGAAGATGTGGCACATATATACAATGGAATATTACTCAGCCATAAAATGAAACAAAAGTGAGTTATATGGAGTGAGGTGGATGGACTTAGAGTCTGTCATACAGAGTGAAGTAAGTCAGAAAGAGAAAAACAAATATTGTATATTAACGCATATATGTGGTATCTAGAAAAATGTTACAGAAGACACGGTTTGCAAGGCAGAAATACAGACACAGATCTAGAGAACAAATGTATGGACACCAAGGGGGGGAAGCGAGGGTGAGGGGGTGGTTGTGGGATGAATTGGGAGATTGGGATTGACATATAGACACTAATATGTATGAAAAAGGTACTAATAAGAACCTGCTGTATAAAAAAATAAAATAAAATTCAAAAATAAAAGAAGAATGACACGCCCCCCCAAAAAAGCAAAGGCTTCAAGGCAGTAATGTGGAGACTTATAATAAGATGGGTTATAATAAAAACAAATTTTCAATCTCAAAAAAAAAAAAAGGCTGTATTCTCACAATTACCTGATACAGAACCATTAGTTTCCTCATTTACCTACTTTAATGTCTTGATTATCTCTTTGGGTGTCAGAAGTTCCCATGACTTGTGCATTCCTAGACTCTTGCTCCTGAACATTTCCTACAGACTCTGATGATGATAATGATGATGATAAGCAGCACCTACACAGTGTTTACTGTGTGCCAGGCACTGCTCTTAAGTGGTTTTCATTAACCCTTACCAGCAACCCTCTAAGGTAAAATTATCCCCATTTTCCTGATGAGGGAACTGAGGCACAGAGAGTTCCGAAGTTTTCCCAAGGGTGTGTGGCTTAGAAATGGCAAAACCAATGTTGGGGACTGGTTGATGGCTCCAGAATTCTCCTTTAACCATTACCTTTCTGTGCTTCTCGTCATAGAAATTATTAAACATTTACTGTTTACAAGGCTAGAATTCATGAAGTTGTTGGAAGTGATGTTGGAGAACAGCTTGAGTCACATAAGCAGCATTAACAAATGAGGAGCTGGTAGAATTAGACAATCATCACTCAGTAGGTATTTCCAGAGAGAATCATTTGGTTACAAAGGAAATAAAATGAAGCCCTGAAATAGATTTTTTTAAATTACGTTCATTATGTTTGTGCTGTGAATATTCTGTGTGTAGTAAAGGATGTTGTATGGTACTATTGGGCCATTCTGTCTAAAAAACACTCTAAGAAATAGTCAATTTATTCTTTATTTAGAGAATGTTCTTTTCCCAGTCGTTTTCAGATAAAGACGATCTTCAGGAAGCTAGGCAACCATAGGAAGTTGACCGTGCCAAGTGCCAATAAAGGTTTAGAGGAGTCTCACCTGTGGTCAGTTGTCCAGAAAAGAAGAGCCTGGGTGGCCATACCTATGCCCCATCACCCCAGATTTCTTTATTTTTCTTTTATCGTAAGAAAAGAGAGAACCCTTCTTCCCCTAGCAACCATTCGGGGGCTGCATTGTTCCTTACAACCGCTCTGAACTTGGAAAGCGTGCACACGTGTGCTTAATTTCAGTCTAGTTGACAGCTTCCTTCCTTAGTTCTGTGGCTTTTGAGAGCGAAATCTGCGTTCTTTCTAAATACCGAAGGCTTGGGATCACTTCTTCATCACTAAAGTTGCTCCTCCCACAGCCTGGACTCAGTCAGAGATTGTCCTCTAAGGAAGAGACCTCATTGCAAAGAGAGAAACATTTTGAGGCACGTTTAAGTGGAACATATAAAAGTTTTCAAAGAGTGATTCTGTTCCAAGAAAATTAAACTTTTAGCAGACTAAACCCAGAAGCACAAATTTCAGTTAAACAGAGGATTTAGTCTGCTAAAAACTTAAGCAGTAAGCTTTTGCCTGTGAACCCCAAATCTACCTTCCCTAGCACTCCATCTGGTAGATTTCACCCTGTTCAGGCAGCCCCCCTTGGCTTGGTTTTCCAACATTTATCTGTCACACCTGTCAAGGTCTAATAGTTTCTGCAGGTGCTTGACTGCTAGCTTTTTATTCTAGTTTTAATGGAAGCAGATTCCTTTTTTCGAACAGTGGTAGATCAATTAACCACACTGCATTGAGGGCAGGGAAGGTTAACTTTTCAGGACTGATAGTCCTAACAGAATATAAAAGGTTAAATTTTGCTTTTATCTAGGAAAATGCATAGATTGGAGTCTCCCCAGAGAGCTTGTGAGAGCGGGCCCTTTAAAAAGGCCTACAGGGGGTCACCCTTTGGGGAGAATAGCCTGAGATTCCCATATGGCTTTAATCACTGGGCACATCTACGCATTAGCAGGCCATGAGAGGGGAATCCTAGGAACCTCATGGTCCATGGTCATTAGGTAGCAGTGTACTGTGGTCATGATGTGGTCTTTATGTCTGTTGCTTCGAAGGTTCATGATAAGGCATTTTCTTTCCATGTTTTAATAGTCTTGTAACCTTAAATATACTGCCTTCTGCCTTTATTCGCCTATGTGTGTGAGAGAAGCTGCTTCAGCCAGCAAACCTCATTCTTCCCTTGTCTGGGAGCATAGAGTCCAACTGGAGGTGTGCTGGTACACCTGTCCTTTCAGTGAAGCCTTCTGGAGTCCAGGGAGGATACCTCTTGTGAAATAGCACCAAGACAAAATATGCCTTGGTAAGAAGCTGTTTCTGTAGGAGGTGCACCTCACTGAGTCGTGTCCTCTCTGGCACCAGCATACTGAATGTACTGTTCAGTCCAGACATCTATGTATAGCAATAGCAGGTGTTGATCCTTAGCTGGAGGTAGAGGAGACTTTATAATAATAACAAAAGTATTAGTTGGGAATGTTTCAGCCCTCACTCTGGAGTGATAATATATAAATAAAAACAAATAAATAAATGTATGTGTTCACAGATATTAAACCAACGCATCTTCCCCTCCTCCCCTTAGAGTCTTGTCTCACTGCAGCTCATCATTCCTAAGGCGCAGTGGGCTTACGGTGTTAGTGCAGGAGACTGGCACGATGGTGGGCTTGAAAGTAGTCAGAGAGGAGTGGGAAAGCCCATTAAATTCCTTTACCTGCTCCTAAGGTAAAGAGAAGACAAGCCTGGAGGGCCCAGCTCACAGGGTTCTCCCACAGTGTGGAGACTGGAGTCAGGAGGAAGAAAACGTGATGTAAGAGAAATAAAAGGTCTGCCTCTGTCCCAGCCAAGGTAAAGATGTGAGGAAGGAAATGGGAAGAGGGAGGGAGACAGAAGCAAGAACAAGAAGGGCATCTCCAGATTTTTCTCTGAGCTCTGGTATTGGGAGACCAAAGCATTCAGAGAAGCGCCCAGGTACCAGATTCTATCTCTGTGCTCCTGTTGGGACTGGGGAGTGGGAAGGAGCACTGTGCAGACATCTCCATGCTGAGGTGAGAGCCAGAAGCACCACAGCAAATGTAGGGGTGGACAGGCAGCCCGGGCCAACTGGTGCTGGGGCACACTTTGGGGTCTGCAGCCAGCTGAGGAAAAGCTAAACAGAAAAGGGGAGTTGGCCAGACCTACCTGGGAGCATTGCTGGAGGTGAAAGAAGGGGACAGCCTCATACTTTCCTATCAGAGGCCAGTAGGGCACATGGTGACAGGGAAACAAGGGATATCACTGCAGACCAATGGGTGTGAGGCAGTGCACATGTCAGGACTCATGCAATGCCTGATGACTCTCCCCACCAGACGCTGGGAGGGCCAGTGCCATTTATAGGAAGAGGGGAAGCTATCAGAGAATCTGGATATTTTCTAAAGGAACGTTTAAAATTATTGTATTGGACTAAATTTTAAGCTGGATTGGACATTTAGTTACAGTAAAAGGTGTTACATCAGAAGTGATCAGAACTAATTTTTTACTAAGTGGTTAAAACAGAATCATAAAAAATTATATATGTATATATCTTCAACATTTTGTTTTAATTTATTGTAAATGTACATTCATATGGCAATCTTTTAATGCGGGCCTAAGACCTTTTCTTTCTTTACATATTGGTCTTCCAATTAGAGTTCTGTTGCTTATTTCTGGCATAAATCATAATGCTTTGTCTACAGTTTCTAGTAGTAGTTTCTTTACTGCGTCAATTACTATTTGACTCTTGCAATGAAATTTGAGCATAGAATCTTCGAGTTTTCACAGTTAAAAAAAATATTTTACAGTTGCCTTGACATCTAATTGAAAGCATTGTTAGAGGAAACTTGCCTTAATTAAGTCTATTCAGAGCATTTGATTTAGTTTTCATACAGACAAATCTTTCTCTTCAGGCACTTCGTTCTCATTTCACAGTGTGTTATGCTATGTAACTAAAATAACACGTAAACTGGTCATAAACATATTTGGAGACACAACTGACTCTTGAAAGCAGACAATGTGGAGACACCCCAGAGAGAAACCTGTTACCTGTGAGTTCTCAGTGTTGCAAGGGAATTGGTCAGTGTGATATGGAGAGGAACGAGGGTGCTGGTTCATTCAGCAGGTCAGTTAACTGGGAATTGGTTAAGAGTGTGAATAGTGTAACATTTTCTCTCTAAGAGCAGATGAGGGCTCAAAAGGAAGACAGGTTAGTTACAGATGACATTTTCAAAGTTGTGTTCTCCCCTGTACTTCTAAGTTGCAGGCACTGTGAAAGGTACTTTGAAAGCCCACTGCATACATTCTGTGATAAATTAACCAAACCATAAATGTATGTAGCTAATTTGTAAAAGGATATTCAATGGAACACTAATTTTTTTCCTGCTTACCCTTTTCCATGATATTCTTGATTGCATGATAGTAAATCAATAAGGTTTTTCTTCATCATCTATAGAGTTCATTCCAGTTTCTGCTTACACACCTCCTCAAATGTCTCTTCAAATATGATCTTCATTGCTGTATTTGGAAGGAAGTTCATTTCCTGCCACACATTCTTCAAAATTACAGCTGCCTGATCTACCACTTAATTCAGGTTTGGCTTGGCTTTGTTGCTCTGGTTCTGTCTATATTTCTCTACTCTGTGTCCTCTCTCAATGCAATGGCTTCATTACTCTATTTTCAGCTACTTTTGGTTGGAAAAGTAACTTTCTGCTTGGGGGTCCAAGCCAGAAACTGTTCTTCCCCCCATTGAGTGGACACATGGGTGCCTTCTGTTTAACTCTTAGATTTCACTCTGCCCTTTACCTGCACTTCTCCCTGTCTTCAAATGTGTGCCTGATTAACCGTTTCATGTCCAGTGCTGTGCAGGTTTCTCTTGTTCTGTGCTCAGGCACTTTTTCCCTATGCAGTAGTCTAAGGCCCCCTGAGCCTGCAGTGGAGCAGGTTGAAGGGAGAGTTGGTGAGCTCTTCCTTGACATTGTGCCTGTGTGTGCACTCCCCTTCTTGTTTGCAGAGCCAGAGGTGCTACAGGTGAACTCTTAGCTGTGGAGCAAGGGGCAGAACTTCAACAAGTGCTCATCAATTTCTCCAGCTATAGGAAAATTCTCACCCAAGAATGAGCAGGTGCCTCTGCTGCCTTTGGCAGATGAATTGAGGGCATTCTCAGTCTGTCAGAGGATGCAGTCTCCAGAGCAGGGTTGACATCCTTCTCATGTTGGAAAGTCAAGAGTAATACCCATTTTTTTGGTTTCATTTGTTATTGTTTTCTCTAGAGCCAATACTGTCCACTTTATTAGGAACTGTTAATGGTTGCTTCACAGTGTTAATAACAATTTCTGATCCATTTGCGGCACATTTCTGAACATTACTTTCAAAACATTGGAAGTGGGAGTTGGTTAACTCCTCTCAAACCATTTGAGTTGATACTACTGTTCTGTTCCTGCTATAAACACAGCTTGTAATTTATTTCTTACTGTCCTAGCTCTGAGCCATGCCTGCAAAGCCATGTCATGTAAAATGATTTTTAAAAACATCAGCTGCTGTGCTGGGGTCAAGTTTTAATACTCTGAAAAGGCTTAGGAATCAAAACCCAGTTGAAAACTAGTATGTCCTGTTTGTGAGTAGAAATGGAAATGTCAGTCAAGAACATATTGTGACAATCTCTGGGAAATGTGTCGTCCACTGATTTGTGCAGTTATCCCTGGAAAGAGCATATAAGGAAATAAGTCTTCCCAATCCAAATTTCCTTTTGATAAAACCTTGGCAACAACATTGGCAATAGCTTTTCTAATCCTAAATTTCAAGTCTTTAAGAATAATTTTACTGGATGATGCATGCTTTGAAGATATGGTATTTTAAATATCATACTGCTTCCAGACATTTGAGATTTTAACGTGCAAATTGGTATATCTTTTCTCCTGTCTGTGTGTGTGTGTGTGTGTGTGTGTGAGTGTGAGTATCCTGTCATATCAAGTCAGTCAGTCATATTAGAGAAACAGACCTTGGGCAAGTCAGTTAGCCTCTCTGGGCTGTATCCTCACATTGTAGTGTGAAAGAATTGCACTATATTTTATTTTAAGCATTCCACGGTTATAACATTCTTTTATTCTAATGGGAAAGAATCCTGAAGTCACATGCTTATGTGTGGCTTGCCTGTGGAGATAACGTAGACTAAAGCTTTACCTCTGAGAGCCTGGACTGGTAAGATTCACATATGTACAAGAACTGTTCTCTTAGCTTTTGTCTTATATTTTAATATATGTAAACTGAGGGGAGGGGGTAAAAAAAGATTAAAATCTTTTTTGACTAAATATTAGATCCACCCCTAAGCCAGTCTTCACCATCAGCCCACCACTGATAACCCCAATGGTGGAAGCCATAGAATAGAATAGTGTTACATGGGGCTCCTGCAGGGTTGAGGGTTGGGGGAGGAACTCTGAGCCTGGGTCTCCAAGGTGCTCAATATCTCATTCACTTCAGGAGTAGTCTTGAGGGGGATCTAACAGGACAACATGGGTTTCCCAGCAGTTTCCTATCTACATTCAGGGGAGGGTCCTAGTTTACATTAATCTTTGCATATGTCAGGGCACTGACCTCTGGAAGAGGAAAAAGACAGGAACAAATAATCAATAGGCTTTAGAAAAAATCTGATGCTTTATGTGCCATTTCTTCCTCAGAGCCATTAAAGGCTGTCTTTTAGACTTAATTCTCTATTTCTAACATGCTAAGATGAGGACCTTAGCTAGCCCTCACCTCCTTTCTCAATTCTCACACCCCATTAAGATTGAAGCTGATTTGTCACACTGACACTGAAGAGTATTATTATTCAAAGCTGAATTAAAAAGGGAATTTATACAGAACAAAACCAATAAGCCAAGCAGCCTTGACATTTAATTTTCCTGGAAACCTTTCCCATCAAACCAGGAAAGTCTGCACACTACACATTTGCAAAATGAAAAGTAGTATTGGAGGAGGATAATCTCCCCGTAGAAATGATGAGTGAATAATTTGAAAGAGATTAGATGTTACAGGCGGTCCTTTCTCCTTCCCTTGTCCTCCCTGTCCCTACCCTGAAATGACATTTGTGAGCTCCAGCTTCTAGAGGCAATCCTATTTATTTTATTCCTTTTTTTTTTCATAGACATGGAGAGCTTGGGAAAGTAAAGGACAAGAAATTTTATTTATGTTTTTGGGCATCAATTCCAGGTTTGCACTATTAAGAATATTGCTTCTTGATCCTTAAGCTCAGAGGATCAATGAGCAGTGTCCATCTACCACGAGTTGCCTAAAATTCTAATGTGAATTATTTAAGATTAGTTTAGGACACTTTCTGCCTCCTAAGGTGGGTTAAACATACAAAAGGAACCATGTTTCAGGATCCATTTACTGCCTTTTTTAGTCAGGATAGGTAATACTGGTTGCATTAACAAAGAGCCAAAGTCTCAGTGTTCTGACCTAAAAATTAATCACTCACATCCTCATCCAGTGTAGGTTGGCAGGAGTTGGGGTGGAGAAGGGCCCTCCCTGTTCCATTTAGGGACCTAGAATTTCTCTACAATGTAAGTCTGCCTCCTCACATTTAGCATCCCTCCACTGGATTCTCTGTATCTACCTGGCAGCTAAGTTAGAAAGAGAGTAGACGATCGTGCAGGATAGAGATGGGTCTGTATCCAGGCCACGGACTAGAACTTCTCTGACACATGGTCCCACCTAACTGCACGGGAGCTTTGGAAATGGAGTTGAGCTTCATGACCTGTAGAAGGAAGAAAAAAGTTTGGTGAATCCATAGTACTGACTCTACCTTGGTCCCCTTTCTCTTTGCTACCCATACCTGTGCACACCGTCCTAGTTCTAGGGTGTCTACGTGTAATGACACCAGGGCGTTTAAATGGACTGATCTAGTGGTTAGGCATATATCCATTTGACCCTATTTTATTCCATTTACTTTTCTCTGGAAGGAGAAGACTGTTACACATACAGGAGGATTTTTCTCCTATCAGGGATAAACATGTAAATACTCTGCTTGAATCACCATATTTTTAAAGTGGAATTCTACAGGGAGTGGCTGCTGACTATTCAGTATACACACATGGGAAGTAAGAGGAGATATCATCCATTCATCTATTATATTAGGAAAATCTTTAAATGATTGCTCCTCTCTACCAAGGTGTTCCTCTGTGGGGAAGAAGAAAACATTATAGGACTTCAAGATAACCAAATGATCAAAAGGGAAACAAAGCCAGAGAGATTTCAGATTAAAGATAACGGAATAAAGTAACACCAAGATGTCTAGTAACAGATTACTTGATTGCAAATTTGAAATGCAGGGTTCTAGACAGATTCATTTACGCCCTTTAACCTTACTCCAAAATTCAAGGTCTAAGGGATTCTCAACTCAAGTTGGTTCTTGATTAAGAAGCAATTCAGACATATAAAGGACTTATTAGATGGGACCAAAAGCAGTAGAGAAACATTGACAAGGAACTGATAGAAGTCAGGAATTGGCCTATATACTCTGACTTTTAGTGAATCCTTCAGCAGAGCATGGTGAAGGCATAGACTGGCATTTTATCGGGCATGCTAGTATTTCACAGGGGAAATTTCTACCCATGGACATTTAAGACCCATCAAATATGGTTCTGTATGCTTTTGCTTAGAATCCTTTCCCCAAGAGGAATATGGGAAAGTACTATGTTCTTATTGATTATAGTACTACCTTCATCTGCCAGCAAAGGCCAGCACTGCAGAAAAATCCAATTGCCATGGCAACAGAGAACTCAGCTTTTAACTTGTTATCACATGAAAAAGTGTTTTTTTCTCTAGCCTTAAAGACTGCAGTTTTGTGAATGTGGGGAGTGACCTTTGGCAACAGGGTTTTGTTAGAGCATCTGGGCCAAAGGGCTAATGTTCAGGGTGAAGGCCTTTAGGACTTTTAATATGTCAACCCTGATTTTATTTACATCAGGTCAAGAAGTGATACTTAAGCCATGTTAGATATCATTTTCCTACCCAGGAACAATGACCTTTAAAAAAAATTCAGGAGGTATCTCAACAGTAGAAGCATAAGAAATTTAATTTGTTGAACTTCCCTGAATATTGCCAGACCCCAAAAAATTGGAAGGAGGGAGGAACTAATTAAATTAACCTCCATTGGATGTTACTGCTTTCTTTTCATGCTAAGTTCTTCTTCTACTGTTATTAAACCTCTTAGTGGGAGCCAGTCCTGTAAGGGAGGGACACCTGATCACCCTGGTCTAGAAAACTGAGCTTCCCTAGAAGCTGTGCTGTAGAGAAATCACCTGCCATCTCTGTTTTAAGACCTTAAAATGACAGTGAGTCTGATCAGCCAGATCTCTTCAATAAAGAGGCAGGGAGGAGCCTGGGCACGAGAGGAAACTGACATTTGTTGGTCACAAGCTCTGTGCCAGGCACTGTGCTGGCTGCTTGAGGCACTCAGACCAGAGTGTGTGCAGTCGTCCTTGCTCTTGTGAACAGAGGAACATTGGCTCATGCTGGGTGTCATTAGAGGCAGTCACTTCTATATGAGGATCTAAACTAAGGGTTCAACACAACATTCTTTAGCCGTTGGTGTCAACGTTATGATTCCATCAGAGCTGTTGACAGAGCTGGTATTTCAATTAAACAGTGGTTCAGTGCAAAGAACAAAAACATCCTAAATACACCAGTCTGGCTCTTTTTCATTCTTAATGACCAAAAACATTAAATCTCTTTTCATTTAGAATTAATTGGAAGAAGCAACAGAATATTTTGAGTAGTACATCGTGAATAGACGTTGAGAATTGGGGTGGGGTGCCATAAGTAAGATAGCATGCAGAGATATTTTTGAAGAAAAATGTGAGGCATAAATAGGCAAAATCAGAGAAGGGAATCAGTTTTAACAAAGCACAGTCCCTAACAGAACCTTAATAACTAGGTTGTAAATTCACCAGTTTTCTCTTCCACTGTTCACTATTGTTGTTCAGTGAGCAAACTTTCATCTCTGTTAGTATGAAATAGGCCTCTTCTCCTTTGAAGTTTTGAGAGGTGTTTTTAAAAGTCATCATGTCTGTCCGCGGAGGCTGATTTATGCTGTGGTAGCAAACAATCATGGAAGTTTACTTCTCATTCATGCTATATGCCAACAAGGATAAGCTGCATCTCTGTTTACTGTCATCTTTACTCTGAGTCCTAGGCTGATGATGTGGCCTCTGTCTGGAACGCTACCAGTTTTGTGGTTGAGAGGAAAGAGGATTCCTTCCTGTTAATCGAACACTGGCTATTAAAGCTTCGGTCCAGAATTGACACACATCAAGCCTGCTCATGTCTCATTAGCCAAACACATCACATCACCAAGCTTGGACAGGGAAGGAAGTCCTTCTTCTCTTTCTAAACTTAATCTATGTACCTTGAACTTTGGGGGAGACACCCTTAGTCTCCTTTTCCTGGGCTACTTTGTCCACCTGGGGACCACCTTAAGCCATTCAGGGGTTTTTTAAAAGGTTATGAAGGCCACACCTCTAATTTGGTCCTTGCCCTGAAACTGAGATTTAATTAGCCTTCATTGCTCAAAGGTCTCCTTGTTTTTTTCTGTTACATTTTGAATTGTAAAGAAATTGTCTCTTATAATCCTATAAGACTTGGAATTTCTGGGCTCTCAGTCCCTTTTATTTATACAAAGCCTTCACTTCTTTTTTTAAAATCATCTCTTTCTCATGGTACCTTGTTAGATGCAGCCAGCAGCAATCAGAGGATGCTATTAGCATTCCATTTTTCACCCTCTTCACCTAAAGCAACAAGTTCATTAGATGCATTATATGTATTCTAAGTTGTCACAGGTGACAGTTTTAGCAAATGTTTTCCTGCTGCAAAATGGATTGCCGTTCTTCCAGCCTCCACTAAAAGTTTCTACATGGGACCACTGCTTGGCCCTAAGCCAATGCCTTATGTTTTAGGGCTTTTTGTTGTTACTGGATCACCCCATTCCTGATAACAACTACTGTATTAGTTGGCATTTCCTAGGTTATGCTACAGTAACAAAAGACCTACAGATCTGAGTAACATAAAACAAAAAAGGTTTATTGTTCCCTAACACTACATGTCCATCAAAGATCACCTGTGTCTTTACTCCTCCAAGAAAAAGGGCTATGGATATTTCATAATGTGGTCAACTATAATTATTGATTCAAAATGTTATTTAGCTCATAAAATCTGATTTTGCCTCATCTTCATATACTTCTGCTAATTCATGCATTCAACAAATATTTATTGATTACCCACTGTGTGTGAGACTCTGTTCTTAGGCCCTGGGAAAATAGCCAAGAACAAGGCAGACAAGAACCTTGCTCGCAAATCATACCATCTTTCTAGCCTGTTGACTTTGCTTTAACAAAAATACTTGTTTGAAAGTGCTTTAACAAAAGCACTTTCCTTTTCTTTCCCATCCCATGAAGCTGACTTGATCAAGGTCCACAGAAGAGCTGATGTTTAAATCAGCCCTTGAAAAATGAGCAGAGTTTGGATAGGCAAAGGAAGAATAGAGAGCAGCACTTAAGGCAGAGGGACCAGGAAGGAATGGTGTCGTCAAAGTGTGAGCCCTGTGCAGGGAGTTACCCCTGGACTGAGCACAGAGGGCACACGGTCCTCTCTCGAGTGGTTAAACTCAAAAGGAAGGATGGTCCCCTAAGGGATCTTGGTTTTCAGCCTTTGTCTTGGACCTTTGTCCTGTGTCACCCTCTGATATGGTTCATGAAGCATGATCTTTTCTTTCCAACTTCCTGCTTTCAGCTGGTCAAGATTCATACCCCTGTCATTGCCCAGTGGGGATGGAGCCCCTGAAGAATTTTAAGTGCAGTAACATAGGATCAGCTTTGAGCTTTAGAAACTAAGAGATAGGAGGCAGATCAGCAGGAGACTATTAAACTATTGTCTACTGGGCCTCGGGGCCTGCTGGGAATGAACTGATGGGGTGAAACTGCCCTGTTTTTTAAAATATTACTATCAATGTAGTAATATCAGCCTGCTTCAATATGTCTGTGTGGCGCTGCCATGCCAGAGTGGTACAACCTCTCGAGCCCAGTCTTTGCAGGCAGATTAGTTTGCCCAGCCTCACCCCCACCCCACCCTGCCCCAGCTTCTTCCTCACCCCAGCTGGCTGTTTGGCTGAGATGTGTGCATGTTCCATGGCCAAGGATGACGGATTGAAGAACCAATGCTTAGACATAGGAGGAAGAGCTGGGAAGCCATCACAATAGCAAAGGAAGGGTACACCGAAGTTTTTACCTGAGAAAAGTAAAATGTGAGAGTTTCACCATGGGTTATTGAGAGAGTAAGTCCATTACCAAGACAGAGAGCTCAGGGAGGTGGTTGAAATATAGTTTACTAATATTATTTTTGACACATTGGGTTTGAGGTATGAGTAGGACTCCTCTGAGGAGTTGTCAGGAAGGTGGGAAGCTCAGGAAAGTGCCCACAGCTAGAGGCAAGACTAATGCAGTAAAATGTGAGAGTTTGAAGGGATTGTACAGGGAGAAAGTTTAGAGTAAGGAAAGAAGAGGGGGAGGTTAGGATAGGCAGAAATGCCCATATTTAAGACGTAGGGAGCAGAGGAAGAGGAGACGGAGTAGTGAACTAAGAGGAACATGGAGAAAGGTGAGATGAGCCAGGAAAGGGGAATACCATAGGAGGTAGAGTCTGTATTTACATCTCCAGATAAAACTGAGCCTTCAGTGCACAATGACACTGCCCACTGTGACCAAGTTCAAAAAACTTTAAAACATCTCCATAGATTTACTTTTATTCTGTCATATGGCAAGATATTGAAATAATTTTTGCGGTATATCTCTTGAACTGTGTATTCCTAACAAAGGGAGATTTGCCCCAAGGGAATCAAAGTTGGTTCTAGGGGAGGAGAGAGGGTAGCTCAAGTCTTAGAGATTGCAATAGTTTGTGGCCCTACAAGACTCAATCCTATCCAGCAAAATCTTACTCCTTGGTATTTAATTTATCTACCTGGGTTTTCTTTGGTGTCACACAAGCAGCATTGACATTGTGTTCATGGAAGATACACAGAATACATGCAGTGCTATAAAACTATGGTGAATTGATGTGATTATAATTGGAAGATTTTTCTCTCAATCAGTCCTTATCTCAAAGTCATATTGTGAGAGGTGGCCTGCGTGTATGCCTTTTGGGTGCTTCGTGGATATTGTATATGGTTGCTCTTCAGTGCTTTTGTGTATGATTTGGTCCTTCAGAATTAAATTCTAAAAATTTACATTTCATTATTTTACAAAAGTTAACCAACCCATTGTTAATTGTGTCATGTATATAAAAGAAAACAGAATCTGCAATATCTAGCAGATAGCTAAAAGTCACATCAGGCAAAAGTTAAGTTCACCAAAAATAATTTGTTATAAATTAGTTTTGTTTTCTCAATTGTTTTGCTTTGGAAGGGAGAATAAGTTGTTGTTTTTTTTAATTCTATTATATTGCTGTTATATAGTTGTGTAAATTACTAATTTGCATGTTCAATTTGCTATGTTATAGTTTATATAAGTAAATTATATTAGGTTACTAAGCAGACACATTTGTAGAGTTAATTTAAATGTTAGTAACTTTTTAACTTTTAATTTTACTTGTTTTAAAAATTTTTTGGGAGTATAGATTGCTT
Source organism: Lipotes vexillifer (assembly GCF_000442215.2). NCBI lineage: Eukaryota > Metazoa > Chordata > Mammalia > Artiodactyla > Lipotidae > Lipotes > Lipotes vexillifer. Next base: position 4,402,555 of record NW_006785406.1, on the reverse strand, counting down.
TACAATAAAGCAAAGTAATACTTTACAAAGTAAGTATTGCTTTACAATATTGTGTTAGTTTCTACTGTACAGCAAAGTGAATCAGCTGTACATATACATATATCCCCTCTTTTTTGGTTTTCCTTCCCATTTAGGTCACCACAGGGCATTGAGTAGAGTTCCCTGTGCTATACAGTAGGTTCTCATTAGTTATCTATTTTATACACAATATCAATAGTGTATATATGTCAATCCCAATCTCCCAATTCATCCCACCCTCCCCATTCCCCCTTGGTATCCTTACTTTGTTCTCTACATCTGTGACTTTTAATTTAAATGTTTATTTATTCATCCTTAACCCTGCATTAAATAAAAGATATCTTTGTACTTACTCTGTTTTTGTATGAAACATAGACATACATATACTATGTAAACAGGTATACTATGTAAACAGGTTTACATATACTATGTAAACAGGTATTTGTGGTACTAAAATTTCATGGGAGGAACATTTGGGAAAAATGTTCAAAAAGTCTCCTAAGGGGTAATTAAAAAGTTGAGAAATACTGCTCTGTACAGTTGTGTGTCATTCACAGAGTCTTAGTTTCTATATATATATATATATTTTTTTTTGTTTTTTGCGGTATGTGGGCCTCTCGCTGTTGTGGCCTCTCCCGTTGCGGAGCACAGGCTCCGGACGCGCAGGCTCAGTGGCCATGGCTCATGGGCCCAGCCGCTCCGTGGCACATGGGATCTTCCTGAACCGGGACATGAACCTGTGTCCCCTGCATCAGCAGGTGGACTCTCAACCACTGCACCTCCAGGGAAGCCCTTAGTTTCTATATTGATAGTTAATCTCTATTTCCTTCTAGAGTGTTTCCTTCTAGCTTTTTTTACCTGTAATTTGAGTTGGCTGCCGCCAGATTAGGTAGACTCTGGTCTCATGGTTCAACCAGACAGACTCAACTACATAGTTAATGTGGACAACAGGAAGGTGGTGAACTAAAGGCAAAGTTAATGCTATTCTGGTGCTTCTACCAAAATAGAACTCTTAATTTAAAAATGAAGTATAACATCTATTAGAATTGTTACTGTGCATTTAAATAGCATCCTAGATTTACAACAAGATTTAAAGAAATAACACATTTTATGAATCTTTACATATCGTTGATGATTGCTAAATTGACCTGAGTTTCAGCCAATTAGTAACCATAACTCATTTTACCTTTCTGAGAGTCAGATTAGGATTAAAAGAAGAACATATAACACTTAGTAACAATTTACTTTTAACCTTCCCTCTTTCCTAGCTTGAATTTCTTCTCTTCATTTTCACCAAAGAAACTCTCCCCATACACACACACACACACACACACACACACACACACTTATTTTTTTGTGCCAGTTTTCAGTGTTGTAAATACTCTTGTGGTGAGATTTAAATAGTTGTCCTCTAAGGCCGCTTATAACTGGGAGTTTTTTATAATCTATGCAGGATGTCAGTGTGGTTGTTGATGGACATAGGCAAAGGAAGAATTACAGCAGGTAAGGGTATTTGGAATAAGTCAATCTTGTAGCAAGTATGTTTGAATTGCCAGAGGGAGAGAAAGAGGACATTTCTCACGGGTGATGAATACTGAAGTGGAAATGGGCAGCAGGAGGCTTATGTATGAGCGTGCATGGCAGGAAGTAGTAAGTATGGCAACTCGATGAGGAAGAAGGTGTTGGAAGCAATAAAAGATGAGACGGGAACATGCTGAGGAAATCTGATGTCTCAGGCCAAAGGAAGCTTGTGTGGATTCTTGAAAATGAATTTTGCACTGTATATGTGTATGATTTCAGCAAAAGATGTCACTAGCTTCACAGAAACCTAGAAAAATCAGTGAGAAGACTTTTTCAGGAATCTGGACCTGAAGTTTTAGTTGATCTAGATCAGTACCTCCCTGGACCAGGAGAAAATCTAGAAAGGGTTTGGAATATTGTTTTGGAAAGTAATATTTCATTTCTTACAATGAAGCAAAACTATGTTGATCTAATCTCCAGTGTTGGAGACTAAAGAAAAGATAGAACTTTGTCTTTAAACTGAAGAGTAAAAAGCTTTTGAACAATTGCTCTTGTTCCTCAATTTAAAAAAAATACAAATCTGTAAAAATCAAAGAGAAAAGATGTTACTTTTGGCCACTTTTAGAGGGACAAAAGAAATAAGTCTTCAGAGATGACTCAGTAAATGAAAAGCATTTGTTAGGAGCCTGTGTGATTATTGATGCTGTGAACATTTGGTAGATTTGAGTTCTCAAGGCTAACTTTTAAGAAATTCAGTGTCTAGAAGAGAATAGCATGGTTTTATGGAAAGACAGTGAGCTTAACAGGCCTGAGTTAGAATCATAGTTCTGCCATCAGCTTAGCTTTATGACCTTGAGTAACCTAAAGTTTCTTAGTGCTCCAAAGAAAACAAGACCACTGATGCCTACTTAATGATGTGAAGCCACTGGGGAAACAGTCCCACCCAGCATGTTGCTAGACACACAGTCATTGCACAATAAATGTCAATTTCCTATGCTTTTACCTACAGTTTTAACCTATAGTGCCTAGATATGATTGGTGGGGCCTTAGATATACCATTAGGTTTATTTCTCAGATTACTAATTAACGGGATTAAACAGATGGGCATGTTTTTTCATGTAATTAAACTCTTTGTATGAAAGTTGAGTGTATTATTAAGCTAGTTAAATGTAGGCATTAACTGGAATCAATCATATTTATATCATGTTTAATTATAAGTTTTCAGTTAAATAAAAAATGCTTAGGAATAGTAGGAACATTAATTCTTGAATTGTATCAACCTCTGCGTAATTTAACCTCACATCTTTTGCCATGAATTAGTAAGATGAGTAATTTCCTGGGACATTTTCTTGAAATCCTACCTTTCCTAGAGCATGTTATGCCAGTTTTGCTATGGGTAGTTTTCTGCATTTATTACTTTTTTTTTCAAATTGTATCTCTTCTCTAGTGACTAGACTCAATTCAAACTACGCAAAGAGAAAGAAATAAGTTGCCTCTTCTGCCGTATTTTTTAAACCAACTTTCTGAGTGTTCAAACTTATCACCATCAAAAAAGGAAGTATCATTAGGTGCCATTTGTTGATTTTGGTTTTTTTTTTTTTTTTTGCGGTACGCGGGCCTCTCACTTTTGTGCCCTCTCCCACTGCAGAGCACAGGCTCAGCGGCCATGGCTCACGGGCCCAGCCATTCCGCGGCATGTGGAATCTTCCCAGACCGGGGCAAGAACCTGTGTCCCCTGCATCAGCAGGTGGACTCTCAACCACTGCACCACCAAGGAAGGCCTATTGTGTTTTTTTATTTCCATTTTTCTAGGAGGCGGGTCAAAGAGGATCTTGCTGTGATTTATGTCATAGAGTGTTCTGCCTATGTTTTCCTCTAATAGTTTGATAGTTTCTGGCCTTACATTTAGATCTTTAATCCATTTTGAACTTATTTTTGTGTATGGTGTTAGGGAGTGTTCTAATCTCATACTTTTACATGTACCTATCCAGTTTTCTCAGGACCATTTATTGAACAGGCTGTCTTTTCTCCACTGTATATTCTTGCCTTCTTTATCAAAGATAAGGTGACCATATGTGCGTGGGTTTATCTCTGGGCTTTCTATCCTGTTCCATTGATCTATCTTTCTGTTTTTGTGCCAGTACCATAATGTCTCGATTACTGTAGCTTTGTAATATAGTCTGAAGTGAGGGAGCCTGATTCCTCCAGTTCCATTTTTCATTCTCAAGATATTTTTGGCTATTCAGGGTCTTTTGTGTTTCCATACAAATTGTCAAATTTTTTGCTCTAGTTGTGTGAAAAATGCCAGTGGTAGTTTGATAGAGATTGCATTGAATCTGTAGATTGCTTTGGGTAGTAGAGTCATTTTCACAATGGTGATTCTTCCAATCCAAGAACATGGTATATCTCTCCATCTATTTGTATCAACTTTAATTTCTTTCATCAGTGTCTTATAATTTTCTGCATACAGGTCTTTAGTCTTGTTAGGTAGGTTTATTCCTAGATATTTTATTCATTTTGTTGCAATGGTAAATGTGAGTGTTTTATTAATTTCACTTTCAGATTTTTCATCGTTAGTGTGTAGGAATGCCAGAGATTTCTGTGCATTAATTTTGTATCCTGCTACTTTACCAAATTCATTGATTAGCTCTAATAGTTTTCTGGTAGCATCTTTGGGATTCTCTATGTATAGTATCATGTCATTTGCAAATAGTGACAGCTTTACTTCTTCCTTTCTGATTTGGAGTCCTTTTATTTCCTTTTCTTCTCTGATTGCTGTGACTAAAACTTCCAAAACTATGTTGAATAAGAGTGGTGAGAGTGGGCAACCTTGTCTTGTTCCTGATCTTCGTGGAAATGCTTTCAATTTTTCACCATTGAGGGCAATGTTGGCTGTGGGTTTGTCATATATGGCCTTTATTACTTTGAGGAAAGTTCCCTCTATGCCTAATTTCTGCAGGGTTTTTATCATAAATAGGTGTTGAATTTTCTCTAAAGCTTTCTCTGCATCTATTGAGATAATCATATGGTTTTTCTCCTTTAGTTTGTTAATATGGTGTATCACGTTCATTGCTTTGCATATATTGAAGAATCCTTACATTGCTGGAATAAACCCCAGTTAATCATGGTGTATGATCCTTTTAATGTGCTGTTGGATTCTGTTTGCTAGTATTTTGTTGAGGATTCTTGCATCTATGTTCATCAGTGATATTGGCCTGTAAGGAAACCATAAACAAGACCAAAAGACAACCCTCAGAATGGGAGAAAATATTTTCAAATGAAGCAACTGACAAAGGATTAATCTGCAAAATTTACAAGCAGCTCATACAGCTCAATAACAAAACAACAAACAACCCAATCTAAAAATGGGCAGAAGACCTAAATAGACATTTCTCCAAAGAAGATATACAGATTGCCAACAAACACATGAAAGAATGCTCAACATCATTAATCGTCAGAGAAATAAAAATCAAAACTACAATGAGATATCATCTCACACCGGTCAGAATGGCCATCATTAAAAAAATCTAGAAACAATAAATGCTGGAGAGGGTGTGGAGAAAAGGGAACACTCTTGCACTGCTGGTGGGAATGTAAATTGATACAGGCACTGTGGAAAACAGTATGGAGGTTCCTTAAAAAACTAAAAGTAGAACTACCATATGACCCAGCAATCCCACTACTGGGCATATACCCTGAGAAAACCATAAGTCAAAAAGAGTCATGTACCAAAATGTTCATTGCAGCTGTATTTACGATAGCCAGGAGATGGAACCAACCTAAGTGTCCATCATCAGATGAATGGATAAAGAAGATGTGGCACATATATACAGTGGAATATTAGCCATAAAAAGAAACGAAATTGAGTTATTTGTAATGAGGTGGTTGGATTTAGAGTCTGTCATACAGAGTGAAGTAAGTCAGAAAGGAAAACAAATACCATATGCTAACACATATATATGGAATCTAAGGGGAAAAAAATGTAGTGACGAACCTAGGGGTAAGATGGGAATAAAGACACAGACGTACTAGAGAATGTACTTGAGGATATGGGGAGGGGGAAGGGTAAGCTGTAACAAAGTGAGACAGTGGCATGGACATATATACACTACCAAACGTAAAACAGATAGCTAGTGGGAAGCAGCCACATAGCACAGGGAGATTAGCTTGGTGCTTTGTGACCACCTAGAGGGGTAGGATAGGGAGGGTGGGAGGGAAGGAGACACAAGAGGGAAGAGATATGGGAACATATGTATATGTATAACTGATTCACTTTGTTATAAAGCAGAAACTAACACACCATTGTAAAGCAATTATACCCCATTAGAGATGTTAAAAAAAAAAAAAAGCAGAAACTAAAACACCATTGTAAGGCAATTACACTCCAATAAAGATGTTAAAAAACGGAAGTAAAGCCACATGATATTTTTGTCAGCATCAAATCCCATAACTTTATTTTCCAATCACCAAGGAAGCTAATTCTTTTTCTCCAAGTTTACCCATTCTTACTGGCCAGAAAGCTGCCTAGGTGTGGTAAGAAACAAAACATGGGTTGTATACCAATTTCCTTTCTGATTCAGAACTTTCTTATATTAAAGGCTTTAGATTTCCTTTCTGGTTATAAATTCAGTCTCATGAAATTGTAACATCTTTAACCCTATTTTCCATAGCCAAAATCATAAGAATATAAAATTTTTCATTACAATGACCTGTTTGTATGTTGGCATAACAGTTACCATGAACACTACCATGGTAAAATCCAGTGTCAGACTTCAGGGAACTAACACTTGGGGGTTGTGTGTGTATGTCTGTGTGTGTGTGTGTGTGTGTGTGTGTGTGTGTGTGTGTGTCAGACAACTATTTAACAGTCTATTATATAAATCATATATGATCTTAAGTCTGGAAAGAAAAAAAGTTGTCCCATTCATACCTTGAGCTTTTCCATATTTGAACATTTTGGTCCTGCTTGCTGTATGTGGAAGAACAATAAAAACGATCATAAGAAGACAACTAATTATCTATATATCTCTTTATCATGTATAAAATAGCTTCACATGTATTATCTAATTTAATACTTGCAGTAAGCAACCTCCAAAGGGTGGTACCATTTCTTGTTCTTACATGTCACAAAATTTCAATAGTATGTGTAAGATCTAAGAGTCCTAAGAGACAGACTGGGACAAGATCCAAGGTTTCCTATCTTTACACCCTGTTCTTTCTCCATCACATTTATTGCTTTTGCATCCAAACATTCCTTTTGACATCCTACCTTCCTGTTGAGGTTCATTTAGGCTGTCATCTTTAAGAAGGATTCTCCAGTCTTCCCAGCTGCAGGAAATTCTTTATACTCTCAACTCCTACAGCATTGCATGTTTCTATTGTGGTTCTTTTTTTTTTTTTTTAACATCTTTATTGGAGTAAAATTGCTGTACAATGGTCTGTTAGTTTCTGCTTTATAAAAAAGTGAATCAGTTATACATATACATATGTTCCCATATCTCCTCCCTCTTGCGTCTCCCTCCCAGCCTCCCTATCCCACCCCTCTAGGTGGTCACAAAGCACCGAGCTGATCTCCCTGTGCTTTGTGGCTGCTTCCCACTAGCTAGCTGTTTTACATTTGGTAGTGTATATATGTCAATGCTACTGTCTCATTTCATCCCGCCTTACCCTTCCCCCACCCCGTGTCCTCAAGTCCATTCTCTACATCTGTGTCTTAATTCCTGTCCAGCCCCTAGGTTCATCAGAACCTTTTTTTTTTTTTTAGAGTCCATATATACGTGTTACCATACGATATTTTTTTTCTCCTTCTGACTTACTTCACTCTGTATGACAGACTCTAGGTCCATCCACCTCACTACAAATAACTCAATTTCGTTTCTTTTTATGGCTGAGTTAATATTCCATTGTATATATGTGCCACATCTTCTTTAACCATTCATCCGATGATGGACACTTAGGTTGTTTCCATCTCCTGGCTATTGAAAATAGAGATGCAGTAAACATTTTGGTACATTACTCTTTTTGAATTATGGTTTTCTCAGGGTATATGCCCAGTAGTGGGATTGCTGGGTCATATGGTAGTTCTATTTTTAGTTTTTTAAGGAACCTCCATACTGTTTTCCACAGTGCCTGTATCAATTCACATTCCCACCAGCAGTGCAGGAGTGTTCCCTTTTCTCCACACCCTCTCCAGCATTTATTGTTTCTAGATTTTTTGATGATGGCCATTCTGACTGGTGTGAGATGATACCTCACTGTAGTTTTGATTTGTATTTCTCTGACGATTAATGATGGTGAGCATTCTTTCATGTGTTTGTTGGCAGTCTGTATATCTTCTTTGGAGAAATATATATTTGGGCCTTCTGCCCATTTTTAGATTGGGTTGTTTGTTTTTTTGTTATTGAGCTACATGAGCTGCTTATAAATTTTGGAGATTAATCCTTTGTCAGTTGCTTCATTTGCAAATATTTTCTCCCATTCTGAGGGTTGTCTTTTGGTCTTGTTTATGGTTTCCTTTGCTGTGCAAAAGCTTTGAAGTTTCATTAGGTCCCATTTGTTTATTTTTGGTTTTATTTCCATTTTTCTAGGAGGCGGGTCAAAGAGGATCTTGCTGTGATTTATGTCATAGAGTGTTCTGCCTATGTTTTCCTCTAATAGTTTGATAGTTTCTGGCCTTACATTAGGTCTTTAATCCATTTTGAACTTATTTTTGTGTATGGTGTTAGGGAGTGTTCCAATCTCATACTTTTACATGTACCTGTCCAGTTTTCCCAGCACCACTTATTGAAGAGGCTGTTCTTTCTCCACTATACATTCCTGCCACCTTTATCAAAGATAAGGTGACCATATGTGCATGGTTTCCTCTCTGGGATTTCTATCCTGTTCCATTGATCTATCTTTCTGTTTTTGTGCCAGTACCATACTGTCTTGATTACTGTAGCTTTGTAGTATAGTTTGAAGTCAGGGAGCCTGATTCCTCCAGCTCTGCTTTTCGTTCTCAAGATTGCTTTGGCTGTTTGGGGTCTTTTGTGTTTCCATACAAATTGTGAAATTTTTTGTTCTAGTTCTGTGAAAAACACCAGTGGTAGTTTGATAGGGATTGCATTGAATCTGTAGATTGCTTTGGGTAGTAGAGTCATTTTCACAATGTTGATTCTTCCAATCCAAGAACATGGTATATCTCTCCATCTATTTGTATCATGTTTAATTTCTTTCATCAGTGTCTTATAATTTGCTGCATACAGTCTTATGTCTCCAGAGGTAGGTTTATTCCTAGATATTTTATTTTCTTTGTTGCATTGGCAAATGGGAGTGTTTTCTTGATTTCACTTTCAGATTTTTCATCATTAGTGTATAGGAATGCCAGAGATTTTTGTGCATTAATTTTGTTTCCTGCTACTTTACCAAATTCATTGATTAGCTCTAATAGTTTTCTGGTAGCATCTTTGGGATTCTCTATGTATAGTATCATGTCACCTGCAAGCAGTGACAGCTTTACTTCTTTTCTGATTTGGATTCCTTTTATTTCCTTTTCTGCTCTGATTGCTGTGGCTAAAACTTCCAAAACTATGTTGAATAAGAGTGGTGAGAGTGGGCAACCTTGTCTTGTTCCTGATCTTCGTGGAAATGCTTTCAGTTTTTCACCATTGAGGACGATGTTGGCTGTGGGTTTGTCGTATATGGCCTTTTTTATGTTGAGGAAAGTTCCCTCTATGCCTAATTTCTGCAGGGTTTTTATCATAAATAGGTGTTGAATTTTCTCTAAAGCTTTCTCTGCATCTGTTGAGATAATCATATGGTTTTTCTCCTTTAGTTTGTTAATATGGTGTATCACGTTCATTGATTTGCATATATTGAAGAATCCTTGCATTCCTGGAATAAACCCCACTTAGTCATGGTGTATGATCTTTTTAATGTGCTGTTGGATTCTGTTTGCTAGTATTTTGTTGAGGATTTTTGCATCTGTGTTCATCAGTGATATTGGCCTGTAGTTTTCTTTCTTTGTGACATCCTTGTCCGGTTTTGGTATCAGGGTGATGGTGGCCTCATAGAATGAGTTTTGGAGTGTTCCTCCTTGTGCTATATTTGGGAGGAGTTTGAGAAGGATAGGTGTTAGCTCTTCTCTAAATGTTTGGTAGAATTCGCCTGTGAATCCATCCGGTCCTGGTCTTTTGTGTTTTGGCTGATTCTTAATCATAGTTTCAATTCCAGTGCTTGTAATTAGTCTGTTCATATTTTCTATTTCTTCCTGATTCAGTCTTGGCAGTTGTGCATTTCTAAGAATTTGTCCATTTCTTCCAGGTTGTCTATTTTATTGGCATAGAATTGCTTGTAGTAATCTCTCATGATCTTTTGTATTTCTGCAGTGTCAGTTGTTACTTCTCCTTTTTCATTTCTAATTCTATTGATCTGAGTCTTCACCCTTTTTTTCTTGATGAGTCTGGCTAATAATTTATCAATTGTGTTTATCTTCTCAAAAAACCATCTTTTAATTTTATTTATCTTTGCTATCATTTCCTTCATTTCTTTTTCATTTATTTCTGATCTGATCTTTATGATTTCTTTCCTTCTGCTAATTTTGGGGGTCTTTTTGTTCTTCTATCTCTAATTGCTTTAGGTGCACGGTTAGGTTGTTTATTCGAGATGTTTCCTGTTTCTTAAGGTAGGATTGTATTGCTATAAACTTCCCTCTTAGACTTTTGTTGCATCCCATAGGTTTTGGGTCGTCATGTCTCCATTGTCATTTGTTTCTAGGTATTTTTTGATTTCCCCTTTGATTTCTTCAGTGATCACTTCGTTATTAAGTAGTGTATTGTTTAGCCTCCATGTGTTTGTATTTTTTACTGATCTTTTCCTGTAATTGATACCTAGTCTCATAGTGTTGTGGTTGGAAAAGATACTTGATACAATTACAATTTTCTTAAATTTACCAAGGCTTGATTTGTGACCCATGATATGATCTATCCTGGAGAATGTTCTATGAGCCCTTGATAAAAATGTGTATTCTGTTGTTTTTGGATGGAATGTCCTATTAATATCAATTAAGTCCATCTTGTTTAATGTATCATTTAAAGCTTGTGTTTCCTTATTTATTTTCATTTTGGATGATCTGTCCATTGGTGTAAGTGGGGTGTTAAAGTCCCCTACTGTGAAAGTGTTACTGTCGAATTCCCCTTTTATTGCTGTTAGTATTTGCCTCATGTATTGAGGTGCTCCTATGTTGGGTGCATAAATATTTACAATTGTTATTTCTTCTTTTTGGATCAGTCCCTTGATCATTATGTAGTGTCCTTCTTTGTCTCTTCTAATAGTCTTTATTTTACAGTCTATTTTGTCTGATATGAGAATTGCTACTCCAGCTTTCTTTTGGTTTCCATTTGCATGGAATATCTTTCTCAGTCCCGTCACTTTCAGTCTGTATGTGTCTCTATGTCTGAAGCAGATCTCTTGTAGACAGCATATATATGGGTCTTGTTTTTGTATCCATTCAGCCAGTCTGTGTCTTTTGTTGGGAGCATTTAATCCATTTACATTTAAGGTAATTATCGATATGTATGTTCCTATTCCCATTTTCTTAATTGTTTTGGGTGTGTTATTGTAGATCTTTTACTTCTCTTGTGTTTCTTGCCTAGAGAAGTTCCTTTAGCATTTGTTGTAAGGCTGGTTTGGTGGTGCTGAACTCTCTCAGCTTTTGCTTGTCTGTAAAGGTTTTAATTTCTCCATCAAATCTGAATGAGATCCTCGCTGGGTAGAGTAATCTTGGTTGCAGGTTTTTCTTCTTCATCACTTTAAATATGTCCTGCTGGTCCCTTCTGGCTTGCAGAGTTTCTTCTGAAGGATCAGCTGTTAACCTTATGGGGATTCCCCTGTGCGTTATGTGTTGTATTTCCCTTGCTGCTTTTAATATGTTTTCTTTGTATTTAATTTTTGACAGTTTGACTAATATGTGTCTTGGCATGTTTCTCCTTGGATTTATCCTGGATGGGACTCTCTGTGCTTCCTGGACTTGATTAACTATTTCCTTTCCCATATTAGGGAAGTTTTCAACTATAATCTCTTGAAATATTTTCTCAGTCCCTTTCGTTTTCTCTTCTTCTGGAACCCCTATAATTCGAATGTTGGTGCGTTTAATGTTGTCCCAGATGTCTCTGAGACTGTCCTCAGTTCTTTTCATTCCTTTTTCTTTATTCTTCTCTGCAGTAGTTTTTTCCACTATTTTATCTTCCAGGTCACTTATCCGTTCTTCTGCCTCAGTTATTCTGCTATTGATCCCTTCTAGAGTATTTTTAATTTCATTTATTGTGTTGTTCATCATTGCTTGTTTCCTCTTTAGTTCTTCTAGTTCCTTGTTAAATGTTTCTTGCATTTAGTCTATTCTATTTCCAAGATTTTGGATCATCTTTACTATCATTATTCTGAATTCTTTTTCGGGTAGACTGCCTATTTCCTCTTCATTTGTTAGGTCTGGTGGGTTTTTATCTTGCTCCTTCATCTAATGGGTGGTGGTGTGTTCCTGTCTTGGTAGTTGTTTGGCCTTGGGTGTCCTGTACTGTAGCTTGCTGGTCGTTGAGTGAAGCTGGGTGCTGGTGTTGAGATGGAGATCTCTGGGAGATTTTTGCCATTTCATATTATGTCGAGCTGGGAGGTCTCTTGTGTTCCAGTGTCCTGAAGTTGGCTCTCCCACCTCAGAGGCACAGCACTGACTCCTGGCTGTAGCACCAAGAGCCTTTCATGCACACGGCTCAGAATAAAAGGGAGAAAAAGTAGAAAGAGGATAAAATAAAATAAAGTAAGATAAAATAAAATAATTAAAATAAAAAATAATTTTTACGAAAAAAATAAAAGGATGGATAGAACCCTAGGACAAATGGTGAAAGCAAAGCTGTACAGACAAAATCTCACACAGAAGCATACACATACACACTCACAAAAAGAGGAAAAGGGGAAAAAATAATAAATCTTGCTCTCAAAGTCCATCTCGTCAATTTGGGATGATTCGTTTTCTATTCATGTATTCCACAGATGCAGGGTATATCAAGTTGATTGTGGAGCTTTAATCCGCTGCTTCTGAGGCTGCTGGGAGAGATTTCCCTTTCTCCTCTTTGTTCTCACAGCTCCCAGGGCTCAGCTTTGGATTTGGCCTCGCCACTGCGTGTAAGTCGCCGGAGGGCGTCTGTTCTTCGCTCAGACAGGACGGGGTTAAAGGAGCAGCTGCTTCGGGGACTCTGGCTCACTCAGGCTGGGGGGAGGGAGGGGTACGGAGTTCAGGTTGAGCCTGCGGCGGCAGAGGCCAGCGTGACGTTTCACCAGCCTGAGGCATGCTGTGCATTCTCCCGGGGAAGTTGTCCCTGGATCCCGGGACCCTGGCAGTGGCGGGCTGCACTGCCTCCCCAGAAGGGAGGTGTGGATAGTGACCTGTGCTTGCACACAGGCTTCTTGGTGGCAGCAGCAGCAGCCTTAGCATCTCATGCCCGTCTGTGGGGTCCGTGCTGTTAGCTGCAGCTCACGCCCGTCTCTGGAGCTCCTTTAAGCAGTGCTCTTAATCCCCTCTCCTCGCGCACCAGGAAACAAAGAGGGAAGAAAAAGTCCTTGTCTCTTCGTCAGTTCCAGACTTTTCCCAGGACTCCCTCCGGGCTAGCCTTGGCGTACTCACCCCGCTGCAGGCTGTGTTCACGCCGCCAACCCCAGCCCTCTCCCTGCGCTCCGACCAAAGCCCGAGCCTCAGCTCGCAGCCCCGCCCGCCCTGGCGGGTGAGCACAGACAAGCCTCTCGGGCTGGCGAGTGGCGGTCTTTACCGATCCTCTGTGCGGAAATCTTTCCACTTTGCCCTCCGCACCCCTGTTGCTATGCTCTCCTCCGCGGCACCGAAGCTCCCCGCCTCCGCCACCCGCAGTCTCCGCCCGCGAAGGGGCTTCCTAGTGTGTGGAAACCTTTCCTTCTTCACAGCTCCCTCCCACTGTTACAGGTCCCGTCCCTATTCTTTTGTCTCTGTTTATTCTTTTTGTTTTTTGCCCTACCCAGGTACGTGGAGGAGTTTCTTGCCTTTTGGGAGGTCTGAGGTCTTCTGCCAGCGTTCAGTAGGTGTTCTGTAGGAGTTGTTCCACGTGTAGATGTATTCTGGTGTATCTGTGGGGAGGAAGGTGATCTCCGCGTCTTACTCTTCCACCATCTTCCCCCTCTCCCTCTATTGTGGTTCTTAACCTACAGGGCCTTTGTGTTGTCATTATTAGTGTAGTAGCATTACTGCTTCAAAACAATAAGCTCCTTGAGTCCAGCGGGTGTATTATTACCACTTACTAGTAGCAGGCATGCAGGAAAAATGTGTCTGAGTGAGTGAACAAATAAGAACGAGTGACATTCCACGAGTCTCTGTGGTGAAGCAGTGTTGTGATGACTCACTTAGCCAAGGATCTTTCCTCTTAGAGTTGCGGATAAAGGGGGAAAATGGCTCAGATGTAAGATGAGGCTGAGCTTTGAACACAGTGCAGTGCATGGCAAGCCATGGAGAGCACACCTATTTGGCCATGGTCTTCTCTTTACAATGTTTGTTTTAAATTTCTCTTTTCAAGCTAGTACTTCTTTTGAGCCACAGTAGCTCTGGAACTATCAGTTAGAAATCCCCACCTTTGTCTCTTGTTATCTAACAGCTCTCTTTTCAATTGGAGTGATGCAGGGACCTTTCCACCTTTCCCTCTACCTTTTGCAGATGGAAGCAGATCTCTTGGCCACACTTGTCATCTTCTCATTGTTTTGCCTCTTCTCATCTCTGTGTCTTCCTTGACCACTGTAGTTACTTTGGAGCAGTGGGGGAATTCTTTTTGAAGGAGGTCACACTGGCTGTCTTAATAGTCAGCCTGTGATGAAATCACCATAGAGATAGCATTGTATGTGCTGCTTTTTTGAATGGACAAAATTCTTAGAGTTGTTTCAAGTAGGGCTCCCACAGAGCGTTTTCTCACCATGTAGCCTATGAACTTGAAACCTACTAGTAGTGTATTAGACTGCTAATCAAAGTGGAAACAAATTAGCAAGGTAATTGCAAAACATTGTACCTTTTCAGAATATATAACTACAAATTAAATTATAAGGGTAGCCATGTAGATTGATGTATTCCTTTTGTAAAATAGCAACATGCATAATAAATTTATGTATGTTTAATACCCCTTTTGACCTGGCAATTTCCTTCTGGTTGTCTAGTTAAAGGAAATAATTCATAAAAATATGAATGTAGTGTACCAGGTGTGGAACTGTACTCAGCAGTGTCAGAGAAACCATTACAGCGGCTTAACAAAATAGACATTTATCTTTCTCACATAACCAGAAGTGAGGAGACCAGCACTCAGAGCTGCTGAGACACCTCCATGATACTGATGCCAAAAGCTCAGCTTCTCTGTACACCAGTGCCGAATCAAATCTCGGAGATAGAGGTTTGGGTGAAGTAGAAAAGGATAGCTTTATTGCTTTGCCAGGAAAAGGGGGACACAGTGGGCTCCTACCTCAAATAAAAAAACAACTATGTGTCCCAACCCAGGAGGATTTGATGCAGATTTTATAACAATGGTTCAAAGATGGGGTCTGTGACAAGATTAGGGTGTGAGCAGGGCTTGCACTCATCTCATCTCCCAATCTTGATGAGCTTCTCTGGTCCCTTTAATCTCACCTCAGGTGGTTTCTTGGCTGCTCCTCCCTTGATTAGCAACTGTTTGAATCTTCCCCTGCAACTCAGGGAAAGTCATGGAGGCTGGAGTCTTGCCTATAAGAAATGGGGGACAAAAGGACCTCCATGCCTGGGAGCCCCACAGGGCCCTGCTTGGTTTCAATACGATTGGCATCCCAGGCTTCTTCATGGCTTTTGCCCTCACTGTCACTTGTGGTTGTAGGATGGCAAGTCATGTCATTGTTCCAGGTGAGAAGAGAAAACGACAGGAGGACAGGTAAAACTTTCCTAGAAATCTCAGGTGGACTTCTGTTTATTTTTCATTAGTCAGAACTGTGTCTCCCCTAGCTGTAAGGAAGACTTGGAAATTAAGGTTTAGGTTTGGTACATTGTCAGGTTAACCCTTATTGGGTTTTCTTAGTAAGGAAAATTGGGAGAATGGCTGTTGGTGAACAACTAGTAATGTTGTCCATAGCAATCAATGTACGGAAGATAACAAAAGTAAAATAATAGAGGCACACTTAATATCCATTTGCAGGTTAATGGATAAATAAAATGATCAGACATGATAGAATATTCTGTAACTATATTAATTATAGTTAGGTCACGAAAACAGAAGCCAATCTAGGTATGAGGGCTAGGAAACATTTTAATACAGGGAATTAGAAGCTATACAGTCCTTGGAGGGCTGGAGGAGTGAAGGTCAGGAAGACCTCTATCTTAGCTTGGAGTCCTCCCAAAGCAGAGCCTGTGGCAAGGACTATGAGCAGATAGTTTACTTGGGAGGTGAGCCCAAGGATCAGCAGTGGGAGAGTAGGGGAAAGAGGAATAGCCAATGTAGGGGTGCATTGTAGGGAAGGGGTCCCCAGGGGTCCCCAACCCCTGGGCTGCAGACCGGTAAGGGTCCGTGGCCTGTTAGGAACCAGGCTGCACAACAGGAGGTGAGTGGCGGGTGAGCGAGCGAAGCTTCATCTGCCGCTCCCCATCACTGGCATTACTGCCAACCTCCCCAAGTCTGTGGAAAAATTGTCTTCCATAAAACTGGTGCCAAAAAGTTTGGGGACTGCTGTTGTAGAGGTTGCATTATGATAGGTAGGAGCTTGATTCTTTCAGAACCTACTGAGAAACAGAGTACCTTCCAGAATTGTCTGCCCAAAGTTGTGAGCATTTATCCACTGGCTCCCAAGAATTGCCCCCAGAGATATTAACTTCCTGTATTTATGAGCTGCCCATGTGTATGTGAGCCAGCTAGCTCCCATGACATCTGAAGTGTTGGAGGAACCCTGAAGATGTGTATCCTACACTTGAGTTGGGATGCTGCCAGCATGAAGTGAGTTGAAACTTGTGAGGAACTATGCAACGATGGCTGAAATCAGAGGTGAAGGCAAGAGGATATGACCGCGGGTGCAGAGGCATCTGCTACAGCAAATATCAGGAAATTGGACATGAAAGAGTCATGGAATAGCCACTAAAAGCCTTAACTGCCTGTAGTACCCAAATAGGTGGTTTTCTGGTGGACACTCAGAAGCCTCTGGCAGTGCCTTCCATCTCTGGCTCCCACAGCTGCTGCTGGGGAGTAACAGCTTCTCGTTACCTTTCAAATGTCATGCAAATGCCTCTTTTTTTTTTAAATAGATTTATTTATTTTTATTTATTTATTTTTGGCCGCGTTGGGTCTTCATTGCTGCACACGGGCTTTCTCTAGTTGCGGTGAGCGGAGGCTACTCTTCATTGTGGTGTGCGGGCTTCTCATTGCGGTGGCTTCTCTTGTTGCAGAGCACAGGCTCTAGGCGCGCGGGCTTCAGTAGTTGTGGCATGCAGGCTCAGTAGTTGTTGCTCGCGGGCTTTAGAGCGCAGGCTCAGTAGTTGTGGTGCACGAGCTTAGTTGCTCTGCGGCATGTGGGATCTTCCTGGATCAGGGCTCGAACCCATGTCTCCTGCATTGGCAGGCGGATTCTTCACCACTGTGCCACCAGGGAAGCCCGCAAGTGCCTCATATTGGTGGGAATCTAATGGGAAACCTGATGGCAAGGGCCTCTGAGAAATGTAGTTTCCAGGCTTCATGCCCCTGAGGTACAAGGGAATGCTCAGAAGGGTGGAGGTTGTCCTGAATATCAGTGAATGATATCTGTCCCAGCAGCAACTGATGAATTATATGTGAAGAGTTTACAAAACTTGTTTTAATTGCTTCCTATTCTCTGCACTGCTGAAGGAGGGATCCCACCCTAGGGGCTTGGGGATGGCCAAACACCCAACACTGGATAGATGAGATCAACAGCAGCTGATTAGTCAGATGGACTCATAGCTGGGGGCTGAGGACAGGGATACCATGCAGGGCACGAGAGAGCTGTACTCAGGAACAGCGTGAGCAACCAGGGTCTGTGGGAGGCAGGCTTTGCAGTATCGAGAGGCTGGGGAGCCCCTGCTTCATGTGGAGGATGAGATTGGCTTGTGGGAATAACTCCACTTGCTTGGAGGCAATTGAAACCCGCTACTCAGGGTTAAGCAGGAACTACACCTGGTACCTTTGATAAGGAGAGTTGCTTCGCTAGGAGACTTTGACCATTGGAGCAGAGTGGGGAAGTTAGGCCATTCAAGGCCTTCCTGATTTTACCAGATGTCAAGGCAGCACATGATAGTAAGCCTTAATTTGAGGTCTTATACTACATAAATTACAGGTAGTCTCCACTAGTTTGGGTAGAGAAAAAAGGGCATATCTTTTTTAAAATACTAAGATTAAATAGCTCTCATTTAATCATCTCATTTTGCGAGGCAGCCCGTTCTTCCCAGGATTTCCTCCATTTGTGGCAAGCCCAAGAACCTCAAGGCCTGACTCAATCCCAAGGGTCAGACCTTCATATAGTATCCCCTAAGAAAAGAAATCGAGAAAACAGGGCCTGGCTGTTAGTGAAGATATTGGAAGATACTTGAATGAGTGAAAATAATCAAATGAATGAACACGTGAACCAGAAAGCAGGCCGAGCCAAGAGAGTGGCCCGGAGCTCATCACTGCCTTTGCTTCTGCAGATACTTGGTGTCATTTGCCATCCAATGGTCACTCTTCCACCAGCTGTTATATCCATAGATTCAACACCACCTTGCCCCTGGCGGGAAAGGAGTGCAGACTCTCCTCCTTAAATCTGAAACCCAGTCTTCCCTGCCTAAACAGCTGCTGCCACAGCCTTTAGTGGGTTGGAGGAAAAGTGGGAAGAATCTGGAACCCCGGAAGCATTGCCCACCCAACCCGCCTTTACCTGAACCACTTCCCAGGGTCAGAAATCATAAAGAACAAGTCTTCTGCACTACACACTCATTGTTTTTCTTTTCTTTTTTTTCCCACACACATTTCTGCAGCCTCTATAACTGTGCCGCCCAATATGGTAGGCATTTAAATTTAAAATTTATATCCCCAGCTACACGAGCCACATTTTAAGTGCTCAAGAGCCACCTGTAGCTGGTGGCTACTGTGTTGGACAATACAGCTTATAGAACATTTCTATCCTCACAGAAAATTCTGTTCAACAGTGCCACAACTTGTGGACAGTATCTCAATTTTGTGGGATCATTCATGCATTCAATCGATATGCTGAATACCTACCACGTGCCTGACCCTATTCTAAGCACTGAGGATACAGCAGTAGACAAGACAGACAAAATTTCTGCCCTCCCAGGACTTACACTTTAATTTACAAAGCCTGCATCCAAATGTCAGTGTGTAGCAATAACTTGAAGAAGGAAGCCCTAGGAAACAGATGCTAATTGTTTTTTGTTTTTTGTTTTAATCCTGGCTCATCCCCAGTCTGATTTCTGTGAGGTGTAGCTCAATTTTCTTCAACTATTAGACCTCTGAATTTTAGACTTCTGATTTGGGGTGATTTGCAAGGCACAAATCGCTTACATATTTGATTTACCTTTAAGTATTAGCTGTCATTGTTAAGTTTTTTACGTTCTTAATGAGAGTTTTATTTGAAAGTAGTTGTTCTAGGATATAATCATTTAAATCAATTCTGCCTCCCTGTGTTTAGAATTTTAATTCAGTGAAAGGTCTAGTTCTTACAGATGGTATGTAACCACAGCAGAGATAATACATTGCAATCATTTCATTGGTTTTCCTACCACAAAGCCCATGTTTTAATACACCCCCACGTACAAGAGTTACTCGTAGAACATTAATAATACCAGCCTAAAAAGTTGAATAATGGAAATGGGTGGTATTTCTAAATTAGCCATTAGAATTCAGACACTGCTAATGCTCTCATCAAGAACCACTATCACCAACACCAACAACCTGGTTGAACTAATGAACTGTAAACGTTTTCCCCACTGGTGAACTGATGAAATGTTACAGTTGAAATGGGTCTTTCTGATCCAAATCCTTCTTTCCCCATTATTGGTTCTTCAAATATGTAAATGATTTGTCCAAGGCAATAGTTGAAGAGTAAAACCCTGCCATAGCATAAAAAAGGGGTCCAGAAATTCACCCATGCAAAGCAGTGCTTCTCAAACTTTCGTGTGTGTCCTGGAGGGCTTGTTGAAGCACAGATTGCTGAGCCCCGTCCCCAGAGTTTCTGATTCAGTGGGTCTAGGGTAGAGCCTGATAATTTGCATTTCCAGCAACTTCCTGGGTGCTGCTGTGGTCCACATTTTGAGAACCCCATTTTGTAAACCATGTGGTTACATTATTGTGGAGTTAATAAAATGATGAGAGCGCCTACACAGCTAGCCTAGAAATCTGAGGATCCAGCTGCATGATCCAGTTCTATCCAAGTGTAGACTTGGGTTTGGCACCAGCTGTCGTTGGTGGTCATCTAGCACTGGGTAAATACTGATGGGGATGCTTCTGGGTCCTATAGCTGTCTGGGACTTCCAGGACAGTGACATTCCAGTATTCTCATCGTTAGTAAGCATTTGTTTTGTTGTTCAGATCTGGGAAGATTAGGTCTTAGGGGCCCAGCTTCTGGGTTTCTGCTTCCCAACCACTGCCTGCTGCTTCCCTGTCAGTCTGTCTTCTCCTCCATATTTCCTTCCCAGCCCTAGAAGGCGAAATCTTTGGCCCAACCCTATTTGAGAAGCTGGCAAGCCAGTTACATTATATCCCAAACTGCATTGTTTAGGAATTTTAAAGCAGCCAGTAGTAGGGCTTCTGCTGTTTAATGTATTCATCCAAACTCCTGCCTCAGTATCCTCTCTCGGCACCTTTGCACTTTTCCACCTTTACCTGTCAAAACCCTTCTTAACTTTGAAAGTTAATGCAGATTCCATCTCCTTCAAAAACCTTGTCTGGTACCCTCCAGAAGACGTCATTTTTCCTTCCTCTGAAAGGACAGGAATATTATTTTATTCTCAAGACGACCTTGCAGTGTAGGTGTGATACCTGTTTTACAGATAGGGATGCTGAGACAAGAAGGGTAACACATTTTCTAGTTTGTTACAATTTGCTATAATATAATAGTTTGTCTGATACAGCTGGTAGGGCCAAATCTGGCTGTGGAGTGATTTTTGATGTGCCAATCTCTCCCCATGCTAAACTGCAAGCTATTGAAGGCAGGGGTCGTGTATCATTTGCTCTTCTTTGTGGCCCCAGCCCCTGCTACTAACACAGTACTTGTTACATGGTGGCACTCTATTTTTCAAAGAATGGATCTCCAGGCTCACTGCTGCTTGTAGTGTGTCTTCCTGCCCTGCTTCTCTCTGTGCAGGGAGGGGGGCACCTTCAGTGTGGCCTCTCCCTGTGTTCCCACTCAGAATTTTCAGCCTCAGCTCCTCACTCTGTTCCCTCTATGAATGCAGTGTTCAGGAAAAGGAACATCACTCCACCTTGAGAACAAGTGATTTGGAGCTGAGGGTAGTTTCAGCTGTGTGCCAGGCTCTTAGTCTTCGTGCGGCTTCCACACCCTTTTCATGGGCCTCAGTCTCTCCTTTTCACTCCTTATCTCTTAATCTTGGGCATCCCTATGAAGCAAGTAGCAGGGACATGTGAGAGGTTTATCAAAGAGTTTGAGTAAAAGGTCACAAAGAGTTCATGTTGCTTACAACTGGAATTGCATGAGAGGCTGTGGATCAAAATATTTAAGAAACACTGACTCACTCATTTTCTGTTTTGAATATAACTTGCAAATGTGGTCATTTATCATTCCACTTCTTCCATCTCTCGGAAAACTACCAGTTTCATGAGTAAGAATAAGTGGGATTGGCCTCGCTGTGGCTCCAGTGCACCTTTGGCAGCGGCAAGGATCCCTGGTTCTCCACCAGCTGCACAATTAGAATCCCTGGGAGCTTCCTTCTGTCCCTGGGGAGTCTGATTTGATTGCTCTAGTATGTTCCTCCAGGGTTCTAATGTGCAGTCAGGGTTAGAGGTCCTAGATTCAGTTCTTGGTTTCTAGCCCTGGCTTATGAGAGCCAACTTGAGAGCCTTTTAAAATTGTCCCATCTAAGAACCTGGAATTAGAATTCCTGAGGGAAAAACCTAGGAATTTATTTTAAAAATAGATTCTGACCATCAGCTGGTTTGGGAAACACCAATCTTGGTTCTTCTGGATATTTCTTCTAGCCCTTGTAGTCATCAAAGCAAGACAGAATTATCAACACAGTTAAATGAGCTGTTCAATACTTCAGGCCCTCACAGGTGAGGTCGAATGTATTACTTAATGCATGCTTCCTGAAGCAAGGCGTAAAGTTCATCAGAAGTTCTTAGAATACCAGGCTTCCCGTGGAATGAGCTTGTCTGCACAGGTCTTACCTGTGACCTTGACCCATACTCTTCAAGTGACGGCTTCACCTGTTTTATATTGGCCCAACCCACTCTTGCCCACATAATTTTTCATGTCATAATTTTTATTCCAGCTGCACATTCAACAGTCTGTATCCTCTGGAATCGCTTGACATAAATTATGTATTTTCAAAGATTAAACCAAACCACAAATTAAAACTGTCTTCATACTAGCACAAGAATTAAAGAAGGCTTTATGTGGATTGAGGTGGGATGGGAGGAGCGAAGGAAGGGGAATGGGGGAAAAAAGAGAGTTTGAGGTTAAATGTCTGTGAATGAAAAATGTTGCCTGCCATATTAGTAAACAGAGGATGTTGCAGCCATCAAGCCACTACAGCCCCCCCAGTGATGAGCCCTGAGGGAACTCAGGTTGGAGACAAATGGGCTGCCAGCTGCCAAGTCCTCATCACTGCAGCCACCCCAGCGGGGCACCCTGAGGGGGCTCAGGATGGGAAAGAACAATATACTGGCCCTAGACCGCTAAGGTGCATATCAGAGGAATGATTTCAGTGAGCCCAGACTCTTGCATCTTCCCACACAGAAAAGCGCTAAATTCCTTAACTTGAGAATTTGGTTTTCTTTAATAACAGTAATCTTTTGATGTTCCAACTACCTAGTCTTTGTTGCAGAAACCCCTGTGTATCCTGGCTCCTCCATTACCTCTTCGGAGCAGTCCCTCAGAGCTACCTGAGAGGCTGCTTCCCGGGCTTGAAGTCCTCAGAAAGTCTGCCAAATAAAACATAATTCTCAACTGTTAGGTCGTGCATTTTTTTCAGTCAACAGGTCAAAATTCAAATTTAGCAGTTACTATGATATTATGAATAATTTCACATACTGAAATGTATTGCTTGTTCAAAGCGTGCATCATGGGTTTAAATGCTCTTTCCACATGTAAACATTCTGGTAAGAGTTTTGCCTGTTTCATAAGGCCTTGCCTCTCTTTCCATTGTGAAAACTTGGTACATCTTTCAGAACAAATGCCTGCTACCCAAAGGAAATAAAGATTTTTTTTAGATCCCCAAATTCAATTTCTGAGGGTGTTTCTCAGGCGCTGCTAAAGAAAAAAGAAAGATGCATGAGTTTCTTTGTGGACAAAGAAACTGTGGACAAGAAATCATCTTTTTCATAAGCAGTGCAGTCAAAATGATAGAACATGCTCCTTTAGTATTTGGCATTGCTACAATATCATTTAATTCCTTGACCTCAGTGTTCAGTCTTTAATACCAAAACTATAAAAAGGGAAGTGTGATACATATTCTTCACCTCGCACAAGCACCTTTCTGTCTCCTTAAATGAGATAAGTGGTCTTAATACACTTTAATGCTAGAAGGAGGAGGTCTTTGTCATTCTAATATGCCTCAAACTTGTGGTCCCGTTTTTTCACCCTGCTGCTGACTTCCGTGGCTGTGGACAGCAGAACACCCTCCCCCAACAAATTCAAAGTCCAGCTGGTCTTGAGGAGCATTCAGGTAGTTACTTCTCAGTCCTCCAAGCAGAATCCACATCAATTGATCCCCTTTTATAGGCTTTTCCTTAGCAGGAGATGAAAAATTTTTACCCTTTTGTTTGGAATTCAGCATCTCAGTGGATCTGACAACCTCCAATATTTTCTTTTCCTTTTCAGACAAGGAAATAGGAAGGGGAGGAGAGGAAAGGATCTCTATTGAAGGTGTTTTTTAATCCTTTGAAGTTCACTGGACCCCAGGCCTCCTGGAAGATAGAGCTTGGGTGGAAGGCAGAGCTGTACGCCCTCCTCCCCACTCTCCCCGCTCCCCCAACACACACTGTGCAGGTTCTGCAGCAGGAGAGCCTTTATAAGTCAGAAATCACACAGCCTGTTTCTTTTGGCCCACATGAATTAATTGCTAGTATTTTAAAATAGGGTGACTCATCTAAAATGTCTAGTAGCCTCTCTTGATAATTTAGGGAAAAAAATTTGAGAGGATTTTCAGTTTCTTTAAGAAAAAAACAAAAGTTACAAAGACCTGTT
>NW_006785406.1:4347159-4378590 GCF_000442215.2 Lipotes vexillifer | reverse complement strand
TCCTGCTGACAACTGGCTGGAGACAAAAAAACACTATTTTCTCCTGCTTTCAAGTTCATTGTAGTCCCCTTGACTTCCTATAAACTAAACTTTCAGACCTGACAGAAAGCGACAGTCACTGTAATCATGCTCACACTGTTGATCATAGGTTCAGAAGAGGATGAACTAGTTCTTGCACAAAAGTGAGAAAATTTGGAAGAAAGACTAGGAGGGCTACAAGTTTCAAGAAAAATGAGAGAGAAATTTCTTTATGAAACTGAAGGATATTCCTGTGTTTATTTTATTTATTTTTATTTTTTATTTTTTTTTGCGGTACGCGGGCCTCTCACTGCTGTGGCCTCTCCCATTGTGGGGCACAGGCTCCGGACGCGCAGGCCCAGCGGCCATGGCTCATGGGCCCAGCCGCTCCGCGGCATGTGGGATCCTCCCGGACCGGGGCACGAACCCATGTCCCCTGCATCGGCAGGCGGACTCTCAACCACTGCGCCACCAGGGAAGCCCCCCTGTGTTTAATATGCAAAGAGTCTGTATCAAATGAATTTGACTGAAAACACCATTGTGACCCAAACCCAGCCCTTGCAGACACATGCACTCATTTGTGACTTATGGTGTAAGTGAGCCTGAGAAACCATCATACTTGCCTTCTTGAAGTAATCCAGCAGCTCAGGCCCTGGACTGACTTGCTGAACATCAGTTCCCCTTGTTTTCCTAGTTCTCTCTATCCCCATATGAACAGAATAGTGTACAGAAACTATATACTATTAGTTTAGGAGAAAGGGGGAGACACATACAATATACCAGGTACACAGCAATCCTTTGATTTAGGTGCCAGCCCCATTTACAGATGAGAAAGCTGAGGCTTAGAGAAGTTAAGTAACTTGCCCAAGGTCACATAGCAAAGCTACTCAGGGGCAGGCCTGCCTGACTCTTACCCCAAAGCATGGTATTCCTGCGACTCGTCGAAATGCTTTCCCTGAATTACTACTTAACACAAAGACATTAGCTTTTATTGTGGGTTGATAAGAAGCATCCATGGCAAGAATATTCTGTTCATATGCTTATCAGAAGATTTGTCTAATGATCTTTTCTTGGAAATTAATGGCAGAAAAGGTTTGTATTTCTGGACAAAATAGAGAATGTACTTCTATTTATGCAGCTGGAAAAAAATGGTGCTAGTTGTCCTTTTTGCCTTTATTTTCAGGAAGCTCCAAGGGAAGTGTATGGCCCCATTGCATCTTATGGTAAAGTGAATCACCCCTTTCTCCATGTAATTCTGAATCTCTCTTTCTGATGTCATTAATATGCTTTGATATGTTAATAATTCTGTTGTACAAGTTGCATCTGGTAGTAAGCTTCCTCAGATCCTTTTTAAGGAGGACAAATATATAAATAAGAACCTTAAAGTTCAACTTATACCCCTATAAGTAATTTCTAAATTCAGTTTAAGTAAGACAGTGGATTTAACAAAAAGGGCTATTTGGGGAGTAGCCCAAAAGCCTTTGGTTCTTTTCTAGCTTAGGGGAAGCAAAATTAAGAGACAGCTGTTGGTGAGCTCTGGCCTGATGTGTTATCTTGCCTTCTGCTGTCGGGTAATAGTTGCTGATGAGCACTGAGCACTTACTGCGTGCCAAGCACAGGGAAAAGTTCTTTGCATGCATTGTCTCAGTCTTTGCAGCAAGCATATCAAGGACCGTTTTTACCCCTTACAAGAAATTCAAGGATCAGAGAAGTCCAGAAACTAGCTCAAGGTCTTGGAGCTGGTAGGTTTGATCTTGAATAAAGACTATAACTTCTTGACAAAAAAATTAAAAATAAATAAGACACTACCAGGTATATGGAGGACATGAAATAAATTGTTAAATGACTAAATCAAGAAGTGAACAGAATTGATATGATTATCGCATGAGGATTTTTTTTTTTAAGATTTTTTTGATGTGGACCATTTTTTAAATCTTTGTTGAATTTGTTACAATATTGCCTCTGTTTTTTTATGTTTTGGCTCTTTGGCCATGAGGTGTGTGGGATCTTAGCTCCCTGACCAGGGATCGAACCTGCACCCCCTGCATTGGAAGGTGAAGACTTAACCACTGGACCACCAGGGAGGTCCCCCATGAGGACCTTTTAGAGAAGGAAAGTCTTTCTTGTTCATCATTACTCTATTATAATTTTTTATGACAAGAAATGTAATGTCTAGAAAGGGCATGAATCACAGATATCATATAAATTAAACTTCAAATGTCTAATTTTGTGGTATCAGAAATCATGTGGAGAATAAAATCATTATTTCTACTTAAAAGAAAACAAAAAAAAAGACTATGACTTCTTGGTGTCTGTGTCCTTACCTGTAAAATGGAGGCAGATGCTCCTTTCCAAACTTCTTCACAGGCCTGTGATGTTAGTTGATATGTCAACTCTCCTATTTCTTGCCCCCCTCACTTTCCCAGAGGGCACTCTGAGGGTTGGCCATCAGCTTATTCAGATCTTCCTTTGTCCCAAAGAGATAGTAAGCAATTGTTCTGTTTTGTTCAAGCTGTACTATTGGCCTGGATTTTAATCATCTTCATTCTTTGCTCCACAAAATATTTTAAAGCTGAACTCAAATACCATTGATTTTCATTACTCATAATAGTTATGTTCTATAAAGTTGCCATGAATTCTGAATGAATGAAGACTGAACCAGTGCTCCTAACGGAAATATAGGGTTAGATTGCTATGAGCTCTGGTCACATTTGTGTCAACTGATCAATATATAGTCTTGTTTATATGTGTTTCTGTCTAAAGACAACTTATGTAATATACATTGTTAATTCATTAACTTTGAACTCACAGCCAACAATACTATAACTCATGCCTGCGCAAAGCTTATCTAAGACACATATTTTCTCTGTAGGGCCCTGCACAGTATTCTTGCACTTACGAACACTAGACAACACTTCAGCACTGTACTTGGGGGCCATTTCAAACAGAGATGTCAATAAAAAGCACAAAAATGCTAAAAAGCATGGCACTAAATACAAGAGCTGAAACAAGGAGACAGAGCACTGCCTTGCTCGACCTCAGCTGGGAGCACATGTGTTGGGCGACTCACATTTTTGCCATTCTGCACATGTATACAAATGATAGCTAAAGCACGATGAGTATTGATTTTGGGGAAAATTTAAGGATGTTAAATTAACTCTTTGCTTCTTATAAGTTGAACATTTTTTTATAGTTTTTAATTTGTATTTTTACTTAATTGTAGTTTTTACTGAGTAATTTTTTATGAAATAAAGTTTATCTTTTTCCTTATTGCTTCAAACTTTGATTCAGAGTTAGCAAAGCTTCTTTCTTTACCCCCAAGTAATCAAAGAATTACTCATATTTCCTTCTAGTATTTGTATACTTTACTTTCTTACATTTAAATGTCTGCCTCATTTGGAGTTTATGCTCATGTGTAATATTTAGAATGAGTACAATTTTATCTTTTTCCATATTACTCTGCCATTATCTCAAAATGTGTACTTAAAAGCTCACCTTTTTGCCCACTGATTTAATAATGCTGCCTTTATCATATCCTAAATATCCATATATGTATAAGTTGGTGTATTCATGTGCCACTTTCAAATTGTTTTAATTAGAGAGGCTTTTGAGGGTGCTTTAATGTCTGGTAGGCCTGGAAGTCCCTCTCGCCCTGAACCCATCTTGTTGGGGTTTTTTTGTTTTTGTTTTCCAGGATTTTCCTGGCTATTCTTCCTCATTTGTTCTCTATGAACTTGTCTTTTCAAGTCAATTTACATATCAAATTCAGAGCTTTTCATTTGGTTGTTTATTGCTTCTTCCCTGCTACATGGACATTTCTAATGGGAACATTTTAAGCAGTCTATGAAAGAAAGAGATTTCCCTCCCAAGTCAGTAGAATTGATAGAACTATTCCATTTAAGCCAAAGGGAGAGGCGGGGTTCTGTGATGCTCGCTCTTGTTAACTAGTGATTCAGGACCAGTACTCGCCTCTTTGCCCTGGAAGCTTCCTTCCGGCCTGTTTCTCTAGCCGTGTGGCTGACAGGGTCTTGTTGCTCTGGCCGGCTGTCAGGCCTGAGCCTCAGAGGTCAGAGAGCTGAGTTCAGGATATTGGTCCACCAGAGACTTCCTGGCCCCTCGTTATATCAATTGGTGAAAGCTCTCCCAGAGATCTCCATCTCAATGCTAAGACCCAGCTCCACTCAACAACAAGCAACCTCCAGTGATGGACACCCCATGCCAAACAACTAGCAGGAGAGGAGCACAACACCACCCATTAGCAGAGAGTCTGCCTAATATCAGAATAAGTTCACAGATGCCGCAAAGCACACCACCAGATGGGGTCCTGCCCACCAGAAATACAAGATTCAGCCTCATCCATCAGAACACAGGCACCAGTCCCCTCCACCAGGAAGCTTACACAACACACTAAACCAACTGTACCCAGTGGGGGCAGACATCAAAAACAATGGGAATTATGAACATGTAGCCTGTGAAAAGTAGACTCCAAACACAGTAAGTTAAGTAAAATGAGAAGACAGAAATACACAGCAGATGAAGGAGCAAGGTAAAAACCCACCAGAGCAAACAAATGAAGAGGAAATAGGCAGTCTACCTGAAAAAGAATTCAGAGTAATGATAGTAAATATGATCCAAAATCTTGGAAATAGAATGGAGAAAATACAAGAAACATTTAACAAGGACCTAGAAGAACTAAAGAGCAAACAAATGTTGAACAACACAATAAATGAAGTTAAAAATTCTCTAGAAGCAATCAATAGCAGAATAACTGAGGCAGAAGAACGGATAAGTGACCTGGAAGATAAAATACTGGAAATAACTACTGCAGAGCAGAATAAAGAAAAAAGAATGAAAGGAATTGAGGACAGTCTCAGAGACCTCTGGGAGAACATTAAACACACCAACATTCAAATTATAGGGGTCCCAGAAGGAGAAGAGGAAAAGGCAGGGACTGAAAATATTTGAAGAGATTATAGTTGAAAACTTCCCTAATATGGGAAAGGAAATAGTCAATCAAGTCCAGGAAGCATAGAGTCCCATAGAGGATAAATCCAAGGAGAAACACGCCAAGACACAAATTAATCAAACTATCAAAAATTACATATAAAGAAAAAATATTACAGCAGCAAGGGAAAAACAACAAATAACACACAAGGGAATCCCCATAAGGTTAACAGCTGATCTTTCAGCAGAAACTCTGCAAGCCAGAAGGGAGTGGCAGGACATAGTTAAAGTGATGGAACAGAAAAACCTACAACCAAGATTACTCTACCCAGCAAGGATCTCATTCAGGTTCGATGGAGAAATTAAAACTTTTACAGACAAGAAAAGTTTAAGAGAATTCAGCACGACCAAACCAGCTTTACAACAAATGCTAAAGGAACTTCTCTAGGCAGGAAACATAACAGAAGGAAAATACCTACAATAACAAACCCAAAACAATTAAGAAAATGGTAATAGGACCATACACATTGATAATTACCTAAAATGTAAATGGATTAAATGCTCCAACCAAAAGACATAGACTGGCTGAATGGATATAAAAACAAGACCCGTATATATGCTGTCTACAAGAGATCTACTACAGACCTAGGGACACATACAGACTGAAGGTGAGGGGATTGAGAAAGATATTGCATGCAAATGGAAAGCTGGAATAGCAATTCACATATCAGACAAAATAGACTTTAAAGACTATTACAAGAGGCAAAGAAGGACACTACATAACGATCAAGGGATCAATCCAAGAACAAGATATAACACTTGTAAATATTTATGCATCCAACACAGGAGCACCTCAATACATAAGGCAAATGCTAACAGCCATAAAAGGGGAAATCGACAGTAACACGATAATAATAGGGGACTTTAATACCCCACTTTCACCAATGGACAGAACATCTGAAATGAAAATAAATAAGGAAGCACAAGCTTTAAATAACACATTAAACAATATGGACTTCATTGATATTGATAGGTCATTCCACCCAAAAACAACAGAATACACTTTCTTCTCAAGTGCTCATGGAATATTCTCCAATATAGATCATATCTTGGGTCACAAATCAAGCCTTGGTAAATTTAAGAAAACTGAAATCATATCAAGTATCTTTTCCGACCACGATGCTAAAAGACTAGATATCAATTACAGGAAAAAAAACTGTAAAAAATACAAACACATGGAGGCTAAACAATACACTACTAAATAACCAAGAGATCACTGAAGAAATCAAAGAGGAAATCACAAAATACTTAGAAACAAATGACAATGAAAACATGATGACCCAAAACCTATGGGATGCAGCAAAAGCACTTCTAAGAGGGAAGTTTATAACAATACAATCCTACCTCAAAAAACAAGAAAAATCTCAAATAAACAACCTAAACTTACACCTAAAGCAATTAGAGAAAGAAGAAGAACAACAAAAAAAAGCCCAAAGTTAGCAGAAGGAAAGAAATCATAAAGATCAGAGCAGAAATAAATAAAAAAGAAATGAAGGACACAATAGCAAAGGTCAACAAAACTAAAAGCTGGTTCTTTTTTTTTTTTTTTTTTTTTGCGATATGTGGGCCTCTCACTGTCGTGGCCTTTCCCGTTGCCGGACACGCAAGCTCAGCAGCCACGGCTCACGGGCCCAGCCGCTACGCGGCATGTGGGATCCTCCCAGACCGGGGCACGAACCCGTATCCCCTGCATCGGCAGGCGGACTCTCAACCACTGCGCCACCAGGGAGGCCCTAAAAGCTGGTTCTTTGAGAAGATAAACAAAATTGATAAACCATTAGCCAGACTCATCAAGAAAAAAAAGGGAAAAGACTCAAATCAATAGAATTAGATAGAAAAAGAACTAACAACTGATGCTGCAGAAATACAAAGGATCATGAGAGATTACTACAAACAACTATATGCCAACACAATGGACAACCTGGAAGAAATGGACAAATTCTTAGAAAAGCAGCACAACCTTCTGACACTGAACCAGGAAGAAGTAGAAAATATAAACAGACCAATCACAATCACTGAAATTGAGACTGTGATTAAATATCTTCCAACAAACAAAAGGCCAGGACCTGATGGCTTCACGGGGGAATTCTATCAAACATCTAGGGATGAGCTAACAACTATCCTTCTCAAACTCTTCCAAAATACAGCAGAGGGAGGAACACTCCCAAACTCATTCTACGAGGCCCACCATCCCCTGATACCAAAACCAGACAAAGGTGTCACAAAAAAGAAAACTACAGGCCAATATCACTGATGAACATAGATGCAAAAATCCTCAACAAAATACTAGCAAACAGAATCCAACAGCACATTAAGAGGATCATACACCATGATCAAGTGGGGTTTATCCCAGGAATGCAAGAATTCTTCAGTATACGCAAATCAATCAATGTGCTAAACCATATTAATAAATTGAAAGATAAAAACCATATGATCATCTCAATAGATGCAGAAAAAGCTTTTGACAAAATTCAACACCCATTTATGATAAAAACCCTCCAGAAAGTAGGCATAGAGGAACTTACCTCAACATAAAAAAGGCCACATATGACAAACCCACAGCCAGCATCATTCTCAATGGTGAAAAACTGAAACCATTTCCACTAAGATCAGGAACAAGACAAGGTTGCCACTCTCATCACTGTTATTCAACATAGTTTTGGAAGTTTTAGCCACATCAATCAGAGAAGAAGAAGAAATAAAAGGAATCCAAATTGGGAAAGAAGAAGTAAAACTGTCAATGTTTGCAGATGACATGATACTATACATAGAGAATCCTAAAGATGCTACCAGAAAACTACTGGAGCTAATCAGTGAATTTGGTAAAGTTGCAGGATACAAAATTAATGCACAGAAATCTCTTGCATTCCTATACACTAATGATGAAAAATCTGTAAGAGAAATTAAGGAAACACTCCCATTTACCATTGCAACAAAAAGAATAAAATACCTAGGAATAAACCTACCTAAGGAGACAAAAGACCTGTATGCAGAAAACTATAAGACACTGATGAAAGAAATTAAATATGATACAAACAGATGGAGAGATATACCATGGTCTTGGATTGGAAGAATCAACATTGTGAAAACGACTGTACTACCCAAAGCAATCTACAGATTCAGTACAATACCTATCAAACTACCACTGGCATTTTTCACAGAACTAGAGCAAAAAAATTCACAATTTGTATGGAAACACAAAAGACCCTGAATAGCCAAAGCAATCTTGAGACAGAAAAACGGAGCTGGAAAAATCAGGCTCCCTGACTTCAGACTATACTACAGTAATCAAGACAGTATGGTACTGGCACAAAAACAGAAAGATAGATCAATGGAACAGGATAGAAAGCCCAGAGATAAACCATGCACATATGGTCACCTTATCTTTGATAAAGGAGGCTACAATACAATGGAGAGAAGACAGCCTCTTCAATAAGTGGTGCTGGGAAAACTGGACAGCTACATGTAAAAGAATGAAATTAGAACACTCCCTAACAGTGTATGCAAAATAAACTCAAAATGGATTAAAGACCTAAATGTAAGGCCAGACACTGTCAAACTCTTAGAGGCAAACATAGGCAGAATACTCTATGACATAAATCACAGCAAGATCCTTTTTGACCTACCTCCTAGAGAAATGGGAATAAAAACAAAAATAAACAAATGGGACCTAATGAAGCTTAAAAGCTTTTGCACAGCAGAGGAAACCATAAACAAGACCAAAAGACAGCCCTCAGAATGGGAGAAAATATTTGCAAATGAAGCAACTGACAAAGGATTAATCACCAAAATATACAAACAGCTCATGCAACTCAGTATCAAAAAAACAAACAAGCCAATCCAAAAATGGGCAGAAGACCTAAATAATTTCTCCAAAGAAGTTAAACTGATTGCCAACTAACACATGAAAGGATGCTCAACATCACTAATCATTAGAGAAATGCAAATCAAAACTACAATGTGGTATCACCTCACACCAGTCAGAATGGCCATCATCAAAACATCCACAAACAATAAATGCTGGAGAGGGTGTGGCGAAAAGGGAACCCTCTTGCACTGTTAGTGGGAATGTAAACTGATACAGCCACTATGGAGAACAGTGTGGAGGTTCCTTAAAAAACTAAAAATAGAACTAACTTGCAACCCAGCAATCCCACTACTGGGCATATGCCCTGAGAAAACCATAATTCAAAAAGAGTCACGTACTACAATGTTCATTGCAGCACTATTTACAATAGCCAGGACATGGAAGCAACCTAAGTGTCCATCAGCAGATGAATGGATAAAGATGTGGCCCATATATACAATGGAATATTACTCAGCCATAAAACAAAATGAAATTGAGTTATATGTAGTGAGATGGATGGACCTAAGTCTGTCATACAGAGTGAAGTAAGTCAGAAAGAGAAAATCAAATACCATATGCTAACACATATATATGGAATCAAAAAAAAAAGAAAAAAGTGGTTCTGAAGAACCTAGGGGCAGGACAGGAATAAACATGCAGAAGTAGATAATGGACCTGAGGACACAGGGATAGGGAAGGGTAAGCTGGGACGACGTGAGAGGGTGGCACGGACATATATACACTACCAAACGTAAAATAGCTAGCTAGTGGAAAGCAGCCGCATGGCACAGGGAAATCAGCTCTGTGCTTTGTGACCACCTAGAGGAATGGGATAGGGAGGGTGGGAGGGATACGCAAGAGGGAGGGGATATGGGGGTATGTGTATTTTTATAGCTGACTTGTTATACAGCAGAAACTAACACATCAGTGTAAAGTAATTATATTCCAATAAAGATGTTAAAGGAAAAAAAAGGAGTGGTTCAGGTTACTTGCACCTTCTCATTTCCCCTGAGCTAACAATCAGCAAGGTCCCCACCTGTGCTGCTGTCTCTGCATGTTTGGCCAAGTGTTTTCATCCTCCTCCTCTCTCATTTTTCTTTTCTTCAGCTTTTTGGTCTATAAAACTCTGTACTTTCTTAGGATTTCATCCCAGAAATCAGTTGTCATCCTTGGAGCTCCTAAATTTTTCCCTGAAGGACCAGATACAATTAATGTTTCCTCTTATATGGTTGAAAAAAGAGGCTTTTGGTAGAATCTCACTGTGCCTCTCCATCTAGCCAAAGGAGTGCAATTGACCCATGACACTCAGCTGAGAAACCATCATTAGAACTCTGAGTTCAGTTAGGTTACAAAATGAATATACAAAACTCAGTCATTTCCATATAGAGGCAAGTAGAAAATATAATGGAAATAGAAATACCATCACTGTGGCAAAAAATATATATATGTATAAAATGCCTAGAGATTAACTCGACAAGGCTATAGAACTTGCAGGAAAAACATTGCAAAACTCCACAGAACTACCTAAATAAAGATTAATTTTGAATAAATACTAGACCATATGGTGCTTGTAGTTAGAATAGCCCTGTGTAACCCAGATTTATGTGCTCTGGTGTTTCTTTGATATGCAAATGACATGGCTCTATTCCATCTATTATTGCAAGTTTAACAGTTTCTTGAAAATCTCTAAGCATTTCCAGAGATGATTGAGGGTCTTATGTCCCCCTGGATCAATATCAACTACAACTATTTCTCTGCTCTCCTATTACTTGATTCTTCATTTATTCATTCATCCATTTGTTTATTCACGGCACATTTTTTGCATGCTTTCCGGGTCCTGAGCCCTCCATAGATGCCCACCAACCATGGCTTATGGCGCCTTTGGCTCCTACCTCCATTTCCAGTCACCCTTGTCTTAGAACATAGTCTCTTTCATTGCCCAGCTGAGCACCATTAATACAAGGCTGTTTTGTGCAAGACTTCTGCTGAGGTTCTGGAGGGTCTTAGTGGTGGATAAGTGTTGTGGGGCAGAGAAGGAGGGCAGATGTGGTGTCTGACAACAAACAGCATAAAGCAAGAAGCAATGAAAAATTAAATATTATGCTTATTAAAGTTTGCGGGGAATTTCTTAGTTTATCCTTTATTCTTGGGTCCCACCTGCTGCTGTCTTTTGGAACTGCCTCTTCAGTCTCTCAGCATCTCTCGTGTATCATCTCCTCAGCCTCTCAGATTTCTAGACCACTTAATCCCTCTTTCCTAGCCTTTTGGAACTCAAACCTCCTCTTGTACTATAATGGAGAGAAATTTAACTCTCTCTTTTTCTCCTTCCTACTCCGCTAGTTCACACTGGGGTTTGGATGAGGGGAGCTTTAATTTGCCTAACCAAAGAAGTCATTGAGCTATCGTTCCCCCACTCCCTACCCCATCCCCCAAAACAAGAGCACTTCTCTTCCTCCAAAAGGAATTCTTCTGATCTCCAGAGCAACCATCTTTAAAGATTATTTTTTTCCTCACCACACTTGGATTTTGAAGAGATCAGGTCTCTCCCAAATTAATGTAGCAAGTAGAAGATAAGATAATTCCAATGATATTTTTTCTGAAGTTTAATAAAATTATCTTAAAGTTGGACTTCCATGGTGGTGCACTGGTTGAGAGTCCGCCTGCCAATGCAGGGGACATGGGTACGTGCCCTGGTCGGGGAAGATTGTACATGCCGCGGAGCGGCTAGGCCCGTGAGCCATGGCCGCTGAGCCTGCGCGTCCGGAGCCTGTGCTCCGCAACGGGAGAGGCCACAACAGTGAGAGGCCCGCATACCACCAAAAAAAAAAAAAATTATCTTAAAGTTAATTTCGGGGGAAAAACAAGCTCAAAGAACAAGGTAAATCTTAAAAAGAAGAGTAATAATGGAGGACTAATTCTACCAAGAGTTTAATTTAAACAACATATTGTTTAATGAAACAATGAGCAGACAGAGAAGTAAAACGTAACACAAAGTCCAGAAACGGATCTAAATGAAATAAAAAATAGCAGAAGAAAATACAGGCAACTATTTATGTAATCCTGAATTAAGTAAAGAAGGGCTTTCTAACCATGGTAATGTGTGTGTTTGTGTGTGTGTATAGTTCTTAAAATAAATAAATAAGAAAAAAAACCAGCATGCTTTACAGCATGAATGAACCTTAAGAACACTATGCTAAGTGAAAGAGCCAGGCACAAAAGGCCGTATATTATATGATTCTATCTATGTGAAATGTACAGAATAGGTAAACCCATAGTAGATTAGTGGTTGCCAGGGACTGGGGAGAGGGGACAATGGGAAATAACTGCTAACAAACATGGGAATTTCTTTTTAGAGTGATGAAATGTTCTGGAATTAGGTACTGGTGACGGTTGCACAACTTTTGAATGTGCTAATAACCACTGAATTGTATACTTAAAGGCTGAATTTTATGATACATTAATTATATCTCAGAAAAAATTTAAAGATAAATCAGTTCCACTTGGGGTATCATAAAAAAAACCCAGCATGCCAATAGAGAATGATTAAAGAATGTCCTTAAAAAATATTCAGTGACACTTGTTAAAGGTGGCAAGGCATACTTAATTCAGGACCATCTGGATGGGTGCAGGGACCACTGCAGTGGGATTTTACTGTGGGGGGAGAGATTGGGCTCCACTCTGAGCAAAGCATGGGCAAGTGGGAATTCATAGCCAAGGAGCAGTGTGGGGTCAGTGGATGGAAAATTACTAACAGGAAGCATCAGGGGGGCCAGGGACTTGGCTGAACTGGCCCAACAGGGCTGCTGCTGAAGGCAGGCCAGGCTCTCATCACCTGGGGGTGGTAGAGTAAATCTCACCAGATATTGAGGGTGATTATATATTGAGGGTTTGGGGGTGCTGGTTAAACTGATTTAGCAGGGTTCTTGCTAAAACTAGTGTTACGGAACTAAGGTTTGGCTGCTCACCACTCAAGAGCCAATAATTCGAGAGGCAAGTGTCAGCAGAAAGAAAAGGTGCTTTAAGCAGAAAAGCTGGCAATCTGAGGAGAAGGTAGACTTGTGTCCAGGGACCAACTCCAAAGATTCTGCTCAGTTTTTAAAGGGAAAAATGGGGGGAAGACTCTCAGTGAATCATTGAGACAGGAGGTTGTGTTCTGTATCATTCCCCATTGAGTGCAGACTGGCTGACTCTCTCTTCAGATGTTATCTTGCCTACCTCATCTGCCTGCACTATTCCTTAGGGGGCTGTTGAGGGTAGAGAGCTAGTTATTCTATAACTACTTCATTCTTCACTCTTCTTTTTGTCTAGGAAAAGAATCAGCCGGTTAAACAAGACATGGTATGCATTCAGGAGAGCGTAAGTCAGGACTTAGGTTAAATTGCCTAATGATCTCATTCCTGTAATTAGGTTCTTTTAAGGTTAAAACGGGAACAGAAGTGGGTGAACAGGAAAGGGGCAAAAGAGCTGCTTTCACCAGGTTTTACAAGGAAGTTCACAGATAGGCCTAGGAGAAGGTTCAGGAGTGTGATGAAATACTCTTTGTCAAATGTGAATTTAAAACTTTAAAAAGACAAATGACTAATAAACCTATAAAATGCAAATTAAAGTAATGAGATGGAATATGTGTGGAAAGAAAATACAAATTTCCATCATTGGGTAGGTTGCAGTCTAATGGAGATTTTCATAATATGATATTGATGAAGGGCAATTTGGCAATATATTTCAGAAGCCTTAGATTGTGTCCTTGTGATTCCATTTCTAGGAATTTATCTTGAAAAATTACTGTGTACCATTTAAAATAAAGTTGTAAGGTGGGAATTCCCTGGTGGTCTTGTGCTTAGGACTCCGCTCTTTCACTGCTGAGGGCCTGGGTTCAGGGAACTAAGATCCCGCAAGCTGAGCGGCATGGCCAAAAAATAAAGAAAAGAAAAGAGAAAAAGTAGTAAACTACAGTAACAACACAGGAAGATGTCACTACTGCTAGGGAGAAAAATTAGAATGTATAATACATAAAGCAAAGCAGACCAGTAGAAGTATACACACAAAAGACTGAAGAGATAGGTAGTTTGTAGTTTCTTGTACACCCTTATCTATATTTTGTTTAGCTGTATTTTCCAAATGTTCTTCACTGGAGGTATCTTTTATAATCAGAAAATAATAGAAAAGTTATTTAATATAATACAGTTTCAAATTGGTGACGCTTTTGGGGTGTTTTGTTTGGTGAGCACAATAACAGAACTGAGATTAGAAGTTTCTTGTTTCTCCTGTTTCAAGACTAGAGATGCAGGGGAGAAGAACTGGAAGTCCTCAAAAGTTCCAAAGCCAGGTTCTCACCCTCTAGTTGCCCATATGAGTGGTGTATGTAGTTTCAGAATCTAATTGATTAATTGGTAGTTTTATAACATAGACTGTACTATGGTATATTCACTCCAAGAATTTTTCTCTTCAAATCAGGTATTTTGGGCTTTACAACCAGGATCATATTGAGTGGAGTTCTTTCTGATTCTTGACTTGAATTCTGTTTCCCAGATGTAACAATTTTCTTCTCCCAATTTCCTAGACAGAATCATGAATAAACTGGAGGACAAGCAGGACCAGATGATACCATGAAGAGAAGTTTACAGGCCCTCTATTGCCAACTGTTAAGTAAGTTGATGTCACATTTCTTCTTTCCTAGAATAGATCAATGTTATTGTTTGCCCAGTGCCAGAAACTTACACACCTTCTGGAGGAAGACCAGGGTTTGGTCAATGAAGGACAATACATTTTCCCTCTGCTTCATCTAGGTACTTGAAATATCAAGCATTAAGTCATTCTATTGCCTTGGGCTTCAGTTACTGTACATAATTGCTGTAGACTTCGTTATGATAATTCTAAATTGGCATGTTAAGCACAGTCAATTTGAAAATGCGTGTCAACAACGTTATTACTCTTGGTTTTGTGGCAGAATGAAGGGGGTTCCGGTATGATCCCCTCTGGGCTCCTCATGAAGAGGGAATGGTAGGCTGTGGGATTTAGTCACATATAACCTATTACCATTCAGTGACTGTACAGCCTTTGACTTGGAATGTTTTGCATAGTTTTGCGTGTTCTTAGATAATGAGTGGTGAAAATGTGGTTTGTTTAGGTTTGGTGGTAGAATGAAGTGTTCGATCCTGATTTTCTCTGCAGGTTGTTGTGTTTTGTGTATTGTGCCACAAAGTGCCAGTTGTCATATAGGGAGTGTGTAGTGTAGTCTTTGGGATTGGATTGTCACTGAATTAATGTAAAATCCAATACCAGTTGGTGGGTTTGATGTTCAGATAGACACATTTGGGACAACAGACGTTGCTCACTCCGGGTCAAACCAAAGGCATTGAGTTGGGAAAACTTGAAATTCACCGTGCTTGTCTAATTCTTGCTGAGGTAGAGGACCTATCTTTCCTAGGCTGAGTGGCTCCTTGTTAACTTTTGCCAAGGAAATAACATGAAAATAGATTGAGATGCAAATCACCAGTCAGCCCTTAGAATTTAGCAATTCAGGTTATGTTGTGCCCCCAGTGCAAAGCACTTTATCTACAGACAGCATTCTGGTTGGGTGTTTTAATTGACTCATTTTTGCTATTGAATTCTAATCCCTGAAACACAGATCACGTCAGCCTGATTTCAGCCTGATGGAACATCACCAAGAGTTATAGGGACTCTCTCATATGCTTTCTCCATGTATTCTATAGGGTTTGTTGCCTTTTTTTTTTTTTTAATGATAAGCTTGCTTGTTAGAGAAAAGGCTTTACGGCTTGAAGAAGCAGTGTCATCAAGAAATGATTAATTCTGCCTTGATGGGATAGGGAACATTTGAAGGATAAATAGGATTTTACACACACACACACACACACACACACACACACATGCACACTCACACAGATACACCCTCAAAAGGCAAGGCAGGTTTTACAGGCAAAAGAAACAAGAAACGAAAAAGAGCATAGTAGATTTAGAAGGCAGCAGAATGTTTGTTGAATTCACCTGTGCTGATTGTATGCCCCAGAGTGTGCATAATGTTATAAGGTCATATATTATCTGAAAGGCATCAGAGAAGTATTCTGTGGTTTAGAGTCCAGTCTTATTCTATAACAAGTGCCCATCCTCCCAGGTCCAACATATTGGAAAGCTGAAGGGATTTTCCTCAAAC
This sequence comes from Lipotes vexillifer, assembly GCF_000442215.2. NCBI lineage: Eukaryota > Metazoa > Chordata > Mammalia > Artiodactyla > Lipotidae > Lipotes > Lipotes vexillifer. The sequence continues at coordinate 4,362,550 of NW_006785406.1, read as the reverse complement.
ACTATCTGGATAGCTGCAGAAACTAACCTTGTCTTAACACTTCATTGTTTGCAAGCTTGCCTAGAAACGCAAGCAAGCCAAATTAGGAGGTAGGTAGTGGCCTTCAATAAACCACACGGATTACTAGGTAGTTGATTGTGGGCTGGAGCCCAGCTTTGTACACAGCCGAAAGGGTGAAGCACTTGGGCAATAGATCAATTAGTCTGACTTCAGAGAGTGGTTTTCATAAGTTCATCTGAGATGATAGGCTGTTATTTATAGCATTTTTTTTCATGAGATGAGTTAGATATTTAGTAAAGTCCTAGATAACTTAAACTCTGGCATACATACACAAACTATCACATATGTCATTGGTCAGCCAATTGTTCACTTATGCCTGGATTAACATTGTCCACAAACAAAATGGTTTTTCAGTGTCTAAAACTGACTTGAGAACTATAGAGTCAACATGATCTTATTATGTTACTTTATGTGACTCAGCAAACTGATTTTAATTTGGAGGGGGGACAGAGTGTTCTGGTTATCTTTTGTTGCATAACAAATCACCCCAAAACTTTGTAGCTTAAAACAACAACAATCATTTATTTTGCTCATGTATCTGCAATTTGATCAGGGGTTGGCAGACCCTCTGCTCCACAGTGGCTGGGATCTGGGCTGGAATAACTCCAAGAGCTGGGGCTTTTTTCCCTCAGGTCTTTTCACAGGACAAAGTGGGGCTTCCTCACAGCAATAGTGGCCTCAGGGTGGTCATACTTTATACATGGCACCTCATGGCTTTGAGGCCTGGGAAAAACCTACAAGCCTTCTTAAGAATTAGGCTTGGAAATCCCAGAACAATAATTCAGCCACATTGTATTGGCGGAAGAAGTCACTAAGACCAACCCTGACCCAAGGGGAGAGGGATTGGACTCCACCTCTCAAAGGCAAGAGTAGTAGAAATTTGTAATCATCTTTAGTCTACCAGAGAGTATCTATTTAACAAGAAAAAAAGTCAAGCACTTCCTAGTGGACATGAGCCAGTCCATGAGGCTCATCAGAGAAACTCCTCCCTCTGGAGTGCCTACTGTGTTCCCAGACCTCTGCTGATCAGCTCACGTGCGCCATCTCACTCACTCCAGAGGTAAATGCACCAATATGAAGAAGTGTTAGCAATGAGTGAGTTACCGGCCGAGGGTGACCAGGTGGTGAGTGATGAGGTTGGAATTCATAGCCAGGTCTCTCGGACCTCTTTGTTCATGTCCATTTTTTTATCCTGCCTGGTGTCTCCACCACACACAGGAAAAATGAGCAGTGCGGCCCCTATGGCTAGACAGGGGTGGTTCTAACCCATGATGGGCAAAGTTTGCATCCTATTAGTGATGTCAGGTAAGGCTGAAAAAAAAATCCAAGCTCTTTCTGGGTCAGTACATCACAATCACCAGTCATTGAGGCTTATGTGTGCTTGAGGGATGCAGTCTTTGGCAGGCAGGGCAGTTGAGGGTTTAATATTTTACTTTTATTACAACTGACTGTCTCTGACTTTATTTTATTTCTTGGGCTTCATCCCACAGTGCAATACTGAGTATTTCATCCTGCCAGCTTTAGCCCTTTGGGAAGGTTTAACACATTTTAAACAATACCTTGGAATGACTAAGAGCTTGAGGATGAAGGTGGTGATGAGAACCTTCATGATTATGTAAAAAACAAATGCTGCATTTGTTTTTCCTTTTTAGACCTAAGTAATAAAGTAGGTGTGAAGCTAGTGCCAGGAATATCTGGGTTTTTGAGCTGCCAACCAGGGTTCAAATCCTATCCCTACCACTTAGTCGGTAGTTTATGTTAGGTAAGTTACTTACTCTCCATGTGCCTCATATATAAAATGGGATATGACCACCATGGTATATAGAAGAACTACAGTAAATGCCTGTTCCCTTATTGGGCCTTCCTGTCTGCAAGAGAAGGATACAGCCTCTCTAGGAGCTCGGCTGTAACTGACATTTGGTTCACAAAACATTTTTTTTTTTTTTTTTTTTTTATATGTGGGCCTCTCACTGTCGTGGCCCTTCCTGTTGCCGGACGCGCAAGCTCAGCGGCCACGGCTCACAGGCCCAGCCGCTACGCGGCTGGCCGGGTTTTAACGGGCATTTGGTTCAAAAAACTTTTTTTTTTTTTTTTTTTTTGCGATATGTGGGCCTCTCACTGTCGTGGCCCTTCCTGTTGCCGGACGCGCAAGCTCAGCGGCCACGGCTCACAGGCCCAGCCGCTACGCGGCTCACGGGCCCAGCCGCTATGCGGCATGTGGGATCCTCCCAGACCGGGGCACGAACCCGTATCCCCTGCATCGGCAGGCGGACTCTCAACCACTGCGCCACCAGGGAGGCCCCCCTCACAAAACATTTTTACAGAATTGTTTTTTGAATTTTATTTTTTTATATAGCAGGTTCTTATTTGTTATCTATTTTATACATATTAGTATATATATTGTCAATCCCAATCTCCCAATTCATCCCACCATCACCACCACCCACCACCCACTTTCCCCCCTTGGTGTACATATGTTTGTTCTCTACATCTGTGTCTCTACTTCGGCCTTGCAAACCAGTTCATCTGCACCATTTTTCTAGATTCCACATATATGCATTAATATATGATATTTGTTTTTCTCTTTCTGACTTACTTCACTCTGTATGACAGTCTCTAGGTCCATCCACGTCTCTACAAGTGACCCAATTTTGTTCCTTTTTATGGCTGAGTAATATTCCATTGTATATATGTGCCACATCTTCTTTATCCATTCGTCTGTCAATGACATTTTTACAGAATTTGATCCTTACAAACCTTATTAGGCAAGCAGGACATTAATTATCATTGATCTCATTGTACAGAGGAAGGAGTTGACATGATCAAGGCTGCCTTTCCCAGGCCATGTCACAATTTGTTTTAAAAGTAATAATGGAAAATAAGGAGCATCATCACAAATGCTGAAGAACATGACATTACTGGAGAGGCGCTGAGTCCTGAGTTGACAGATTTGGTCTTTGTCTGGGTGCTGTGTACTGGAAATTTTTTGTGTTACTTCATTTTTAAGAAGACCAAGACAATCCTTTTGAGCTCATGAACATAAGTTTTTATATACTAATATCTATTTAAGTCACAGTTGTTTGGATACTTACTCAGAGTTAAGGAGCAATTATGTTTAGTAAGTTAAGCATTTGCTCTACACCCAGGCATCTGTATTCTTAATTCATACTCTGTATTATTGGTACATCTTGCTTGTTGTATTATTGGTATTATTGGTATTATTGTATGCTTGTTGTATTATTGGTACATCTTGCTTGCAGTTCAGAATATACTGAACTGTGGTGACCATACAAAAAGTAATCCTTTGCTCAATCCAGAGAACTGTTCATGGGTCCCTGTTACTCAGAAGGTGGAAGAGAAAGAAAACTCCTGCTGTAGATTTGGGCCCCTAACCTGTAGAATTTAGAAGGTAAAAGTTATCACCTTTTTTGCCCTCTTTACCTGGCCCATGGGGATTGCATCTGTCTCAGACTTGAATTATTCACACACACCCCAAAATCCATATTACTCAACTCTCTAGACTCTTTCAGGCATAATGAGAAGCTGGTTGAGAATGGAGTTCATTTCTAATGGGATGATCTGCATCTCATCTCTGGAACTGGGCAGAAGCCCCTAAAAATCATTTACAGTGAGCAAAATGTCTTTGGTGCTTTTTTAGCTCTAACTAGCACTTTTTGCCAACCAGCTACCCAGTGACTTTATTCGTCCCTCCAGTCACTTCTTAAACTAGAAATATCCACATAGTAATATCTTCCACAGGGGATTAACATTTTCCTTCTCTTTTTCCTCCATGCTTATCCTTATCCCATAGTAGACCCAGAGTCCCACCATGGTACCTACCCAGACCAGCTGCCCTACTGTTGTGATCTGAAGTTCTCATGTTTTCATTAAGGTAGAAAGCAATCTGACTAAATTAATTAATGCCAAGGTATGCTTCATTGGCTAGGGAGCTTCTCCATAACTTTCAGGGATATTTGCATTTTTAAAGAAATTAATTTTACCTTCTCAAGGCAAATGCTGTGTTGGTGTCATTTTAAACCATATTGAGTATAGCAGTTTAAACAGATAAGTTTCCCAGGGCCTGTCCATTTCTCTGAATCTCCTTGAGTAAATGGTCTTGAACCTTCATTTCTCTTTCTGGCTTATCTCTTGCCTCTTTGGCCAACTTAAACCAGAAATGATCTTATTATGCCCTATTTATACCCTTATCATCACCATCCTCCTGGATTTCCATCCCTGAATAGCTAAAGTCATCTCGATTTGTTCTCTGTTTCAACCTGGATGCAGTTGGATACCAGCTCCCATGGACTCTAGCTTGTTGTGAATACATTTCTCTGCATCCACATTGTCTCTGTTCAGTGAAGGGCTTCCTGTGGTCTTGCCTGAACGCTTTTAATAGTTTTCCTTCTTGCTGCCCTAATCTCAGTCCTCCTCCTTCTGATTCACCCTAACGTTGCCACATAATAGCAGCTTGTCCTCTGCTGATGATCTCTCAATGGCTTTGCATTACCAGGAACAACAGTTCCCCTAGTGTGGTCCAAGAACCTCTCAGGATCCCTGAGACCTTTTCAGGAAGTCTGTGAGGCTCTCCTTTTCCAACTACATTATCTTTTTTTTTTTTAAGAGGTGTATTTTTTAAAATTAATTAATTTATTTATTTTGATTTTTGGCTGTGTTGGGTCTTCGTTGCCGCAGGCGGGCTTTCTCTAGTTGCAGCAAGCGGGGGCTACTCTTCGTTGCAGTGTGCGGGCTTCTTATTGCAGTGGTTTCTCTTGCTGCAGAGCACAGGCTCTAGGCGTGCGGGGTTCAGTAGTTGTGGCATGCGGACCTAGTTGCTCCGCAGCATGTGGGATCTTCCCGGACCAGGACTCGAACCCGTATCCCCTGCATTAGCAGGCGGATTCTTAACCACTGTGCCACCAGGGAAGTCCCAACTGTATTATCTTTATGGTTTATAGCCTTCAACTATGTTGCAACAGATTGAATGCAGAAGGTGATGTGAGATCCAGCTAGCTGTCTTTCATAAGCCAGATATTAAGGAGATTTACAAAAATGAAAACAATGACACCCTTCTCACTATATTTTTGTTTTAGAAATTATGGTTACATTTTATTTAAAATGTTATTTGTTAACATGTAATGAGTTTATAGTTATTTTAATGGACTAATTTTTTTGCTTCTCAGCTTTAACTTTTAGTATAGTAAATATTAGTAGATATAACCCATATGAACAAAGGCTCTTTGTGGTCCTCATTTTTTAAGAGTATAAAGAGGTCGTGAGACCAAAATATTTGAGAACCACTGTCTTCATGGTTTGTTTTTCCTGAGAAGTGAGAGGAAGTTTTCCCTGAAATTAAGGAGGGAGAGGTGGTATGAATCATAACTAACATGGAATTTATGTCCAAACAAGAACTAAATCCAGAAATGTAGGCTCTTTCCAATGTTACAGGCAGTTATAAAGATATTGCATTATGTTTGCATATGAAATGAAGAATTTTCATTTCCTCCACCACCATTGAAGGTGCTTCCCTCTCTCACTGAAGGTGCCTGGCCATAACCTCCATGTGGAGTGACACTGTGGCAGCCACAGTTAAGAGCTCAGATTCTGGATTAAGACTACTTGGGTTCAAATCCTGGTTTGCCACAAATTCTTATCTAAATGATTTTCACCTCTTTCCATACAAAACATGCCAATTGAGCATGCCTCCACTGCCAAACAGCTGTTGGACTGTCTGTCCTCCACCCCTTGCAAATCTGTCACTCCGGAGGCCTTGAAAGTAAAAGAGCATGCTCCATTTAGTAGCAAACAGCAAAGTGCTACCACCAGTGGCTATAATAATGGTAATGACATGTTTGGTCTGCAGTCTGCATTATGGAAATGGGAGGCATCCATTTCATCCGAACTGCAATTCAGTATTTTAGACTGGATTACTCTGATTGGCTTTCATCGGTGTTTCTCAAACCTTGATGTACATTAGAATCACCTGGAGAGCTTTTAACAAATCCCCTTGTCCAGACCCTCTGCAGATTAATTAGAATCTTTGGAAGAGGGGGTAGGGAGCATGGGGCCTGGGCATCAGGTGATTCTAATGTGCAAGCAGGGTTGAGAATCACTGGCTTATAGCAGTGATAAACATGCAACAGAATCACCTAGAAGGCTTGTTTAAATACAGATTGCTGGGCACTATGCCTGGAATTTCTGATTCAGTAGATCTGGGATGGGGACGATAATTTGTATTTCTAAATTTTCAGTGATGCTGAAGCTTTGGTCCAGGGACCACACTTTGAGAATCACTGTCTTAGACTAAAGAAGGGCTGTCCTGGAGCCAAAGGTGCTTTCAGCTTCCCTGCATCACTTGAGCTGCCTAGTGGTGAAATGGATCTTGGAACAAAATCAGGGTCAGTTGGGAGGGAAGAGGAGGAGAGAAGATGTCAGGAAGAAAACCAGCAGAATCACAGTGTTGCAGGGTTAGGAACTGTTAGAACTTGAAGTTTCAGTTACTCCTCAGGATACACTGGAAGTTAATTTTTACTCTGTTTTAAGAAAGGCACAAGGGCTTCCCTGGTGGCGCAGTGGTTGAGAATCTGCCTGCCAATGCAGGGGACACAGGTTCGTGCCCCGGTCCAGGAGGATCCCACATGCCACGGAGCGGCTGGGCCCATGAGCCATGGCTGCTAAGCCTGTGCGTCTGGAGCCTGTGCTCCGCAATGGGAGAGGCCACAACAGTGAGAGGTCCGCTTACGGCAAAAAAAAAAAAGGCACAAGGAACGGACTAGCTAAGGTTATAAAGACAAAACACAAGAGTGTTTTGACTTGACTCTGACTCTTCACTGCAGTGGGCCCATTTTAGAACTTGATTTTATAAGACTACTTCTTCCTCATTTCATGCTGAATAATTCTTTTGCAAATCAAGAATTTGAGGCTGGGGCTTCCCTGGTGGCGCAGTGGTTGAGAGTTCGCCTGCTGAAGCAGGGGACAGGGGTTCGTGCCCTGGTCGGGGAAGATTCCACATGCCACGGAGCGGCTAGGCCTGTGAGCCATGGCCGCTGAGCCTGCGCGTCCGGAGCCTGTGCTCCGCAACGGGAGAGGCCACAACAGTGAGAGGCCCGGGTACCGCAAAAAAAAAAAAAAAATTTGAGGCTGGATTTTCTTTTACTATGCAAAAATATGCAAATGTTGTCTTAGGGAGAACAGGTCTCTTTGGTTCTGAAGGTTAAGTCATTCACACAGAAAAATTGAGGAGGTAACACTTTGAAGTGTGATATTAACCCAGGAAGTCTGTGCATACTGGGCCCTTAAAGGTGTCATGTTGATTTAATGTCTTTCACATTTTAAGTTGTGATTTTTAAATTTGCATTAAGTCAACAACTCTCTTATGCAGAATAACCAAACATTAGTAAGGCATTTTCATTGTAAGCAATGTCAATGAAGACTGAGGAATAAAATATTTTAAAGAAACTCAATTTTATGACTTTCCCGTGTATTCCATTACATAGTTGGCAGGAACATAGGTGAGGGAAGTCATGCTCACATATAGAGCTGTTGACTTATGCAAATTTAAATGTTAACTCTTAATGAGTAAATTCAATTTTTTATGAAAGTACTTTTGCTTAAACATACGGTGGGAGAGAGCATAGAATTTGGATTTAAAGAATGTACTTTGAGCTCTCACGTCTTCTCTTAGTAGTTATGTGACTTTGCACAGAATAGGTAACCTCCCAGAGCTGCTTCATTTTCCTTAACTGCAATACACAGATGATGAGTATATCTACCTTGAGGATTGTTGTGAGAGTTAAATGATCAGGGTATAAAAACATTTTATAAGTTGTAAAATGCCTTCCAAACATGGGTTATTGTTTTACTACTGTCCTTAAATAACTTAAGTATTTCCTTAAATAACTTAAGTATTTCTTTTGTTGTTAAATTATACTATTGTTTAGTAAATCTCATTTAAAAATTTTAAAAAGGAAATGTGAAAGACAGTAGAGCATGTTCCCGCCCAGCTTCTAATTTAGTAGAACAATTATTAATGCATGTAAAACTCAACGGGGGCTATTCTAACAAAGGGTTTTCTGGCTTACCAGGATCTGATAAAATTCTGAAAATTGTTCTAAACGAGAGAAGTTGGAGCAGAATTTTTCAGATGAAGAAAAGGGATATTTTTCCCAGCAGATTCATGTTGGCTTGTAACAAATCTTCAGTGGATGTTTTCTGAACAGTTTAATCATTGCCTTTACAAATGTGATGGACACTGGAGATTCTTTAGGCTAGAATCCAAGAAGCTCCCAAAACCTAAGCCACATTGCCTTTGCCAGCTCTCCTTTCGTGTCTCCCTCTCCTGTTCACCCATTTCCCCTTCCTTTCCTTTGGTTCGTCTCCATCACCAGACTTCCTCTTCTCTTTGCTCTTCCCCTTCAGAAGTTTCTGAAATTTTCTCCTGCAGGGCATAAATCCTTTGTCTGCTGCAGGTATCCTGACAGCTCCTCAAAAGTTAATTTCTTATCTTTGATCTGGCTACACCAGCATATCACTTAGGATATCAGGGTGCCATGTGAGCTGTGGCCAGTCATATTACTCCGCCCACCCCCCCCAGCATCTTCATCAGTTTCCCCATCTATAAAAAGCTCCCTATGGCTGCCGTATCAAATTAGCACAAACCTGGTGCCTTAAAACAATAAAACTTTTTTTCTCTCACAGTTATGGGGGCCAGAAGTCTGAAATCAAGTTGTAGCAGAGGTACACTGCCCTCAAAGGCTCCAAGGGAGAATCTTTCCTTGACTCTTCTATTCTGGTGGTTCCGAGATGTTCCTTGGTTCATGGCTGCATCACTCCAAACTCTGCCTTTGTCTTCATATGGCCTTCCATCTTATCCCTGTGTCTCTCCTGTGTGTGTCTCTTGTAAGGACACTTGTCATTGGATATAGGGCCCACTTGGATCCAGCATGATCTCATCTCAAATATGCTTAACTTCATTACATCTGCAAAAATACTTTTTCCAAATAAGGTCTCATTAACGGGTTTCTGGGTTAGGACATAGATAGAACTTTTGAGGGACCACCCCTCAACCAACTAGAGCACGATATTGCTATACGTCATTGATTTGGAAATATAAGTATATTGAGCACTTAGCACAGTGCTCAGTTCAGAATATGTGCCCAGGAAGTGGTGGATGTGGGTTGAGGAGCAGGGTATGAGGAAATGGAACTAGTGAGCTTATGAGTTTATACAGCTTTTTGGAGACGTTTTCCATAAAGTGAGGGCAAGAGAGGGCTGTAGCTAGTGGTAGTTAGAGGGCTAAGTGTTTAAAAAACAAAAGCAAAAACAAACAAACAAAAACAGTGAATTGAGCTGGTGTAAAAGTTCCCAGGAAAGGTTTGCAGAAACTGAGTGCTGTAGGGCTATGAGCTTCAGGGGGTGAGAGATGCACACTGAGGGTGAGCCCCTAGGGCAGGAGCAGCTCTAGCCGTGATTCCCGTGCTGTATATAGCTGGTGCACAAGCTATGTTTCCTGACCTTGCCAATGAATGCCAGTGCTGGGTACATAATTGTGCTGTGTTTGATGAGAAGAGGCAAGAATTAGATTCCCCTGAACTGTGATGAGTGAGTCTGGTTAACACTCAGCATAAGGGCTTTAATGATTTCCCTGCAATGTTCTCTCAAAGTCAGACAACTGTCTCCCCACAGGGCAGAGCCCAGGCTCTGTGCTGGCAGCTGTGGGTCTGCTAATTGTAAGGTGGCTCAGGAGAGAGCCCAGAGCCCTCTGAGATGAAAAGATGCTACAGTTTACTTTGAAATTCCTTGGTTAGATGAAGAAATGAGAGCATACCCACTTTCCCCAAAAGCCAGAGTCCTTGAGTCACCTAGATGGGGGACCAGTATCGTGCCCCGAGTGCCTGCTAGGTCATGCCCCGGCATCCTGGGTTGCAGTGGGAGATGATGGGAAGGGAGGGTTGGAAGCTCTAGAGTGGGGCACTGGAACAGAGATGGTGATAATTAAGACTCCAGCTCTGGCCTGGAGGCCATTATGAGGCCTGGACAGCCTCCGAGGTTGGGGGAGTGCCAGTCTGAAAGAAGCCCAAGTGGCTGGGCAGCTTTCTTGTCTGAACACCTGAGGTCTCATCTAAGCAGCACTCACAAAGGAGGCTCAGACAAATATAGTCACAGTATGTCTTTGATATGTTATTGTTATTCTGACCTGTGGTAACTGCAAAATAATTGAGCTAAGAAATAAAGCATACTATTTATTTAAATAGCTTAGCCATAGGGAAAAAATGTCCCCAAAAGTTGGTCTTATATTGTTAGGACATTCAATTTCTCTTTTGGCAAGTGTCTTTGGTCAGGCTCCCTGGAAGCAGACCTTGACTCCTAAGAAGTGACTTGTTGGGAAACATTCCCAGGAAACCAACAGGGGTGTAGGGAGTGGGCCTGGAAAGGGAAGGAGGCCCCACCAGGGTGCTGTATCCAACAAAGCCCCACAGAGGCTGGCTTGGGCTTAGTTTCTCCTGTGAACTCTGGTAAGAGTGCAGGTCACACCTTGGCCTTGTCCCCATCATGGGTGACAGAGCTGGAGCATCCTATTCCCTGATTGGTGGGTCAGTGCATGTGCCAGGCACCGTTTAAGCACTTTAAATTAGTGACATGCATGTTATCACATTTAACACACTGAGACACACAAAGCATTTGGAACAGAGCTGTAAATTTTGGATTGTTATTATTTCACCACCATTATCACCCCTTCCCCTACTCCTCCCGTTTCTCTGGAGTTAAAGTAAAACTTCATCTCTCTCTTTTTTTTTTTTTTAAACAAGATGGCTAGATTTAGCTTTTATTTATTTTATTTTTATTTATTTATTTTTATTTTCTATTTTTTGGGGGGAGGGATACGAGGGCCTCTCACTGCTGTGGCCCTTCCCGTGGCGGAGCACAGGCTCCAGACGCGCAGGGTCAGCGGCCATGGCTCACGGGCCCAGCCGCTCCGCGGCATGTGGGATCTTCCCGGACTGGGGCACGAACCCTTGTCCCCTGCATCGGCAGGTGGACTCTCAACCACTGCGCCACCAGGGAAGCCCCATCTCTCTTTTATCTCTAGGACCTTGTTCTCATTCTTATGCACCATATTACAAATGCAAACTATTACATCTCTGTCCTTTCCCCTACGAGTCCTCCTGCTAAGTCTCCTTCTTTGAGAACCTGTCTGGAGGCCCAGCTGAGGGCTGGAGGTGACTGGCGAAGGGCTGGTGATGCAGGTGCCCGTGGTTAGAGGTGTAATCGAAATCCCCCTGGATGTGGCCCCATGGGCTTCTCCTGTGCATTATTAAATTGGGATGATAAATGAGAGGGACCAGGTATTTTAATCTTTCCCTGGAGATGTGGCTCTTACACATGTGGTCTCCTTGGGAATGTTTTCCCATAGGTGGAACTTTGGCAAGAGTCATTGCCAGTCTGAGGATCCAGATTTCCCTAATCAACGGATGCTTCAAAAATATAAAGTTCTAAAAACTAGGAAATTATTTATAGACTTCTGAGAGAATTGTAGTATAATTATAAAGGAAGGAGGGCAGTCTTTATGCAGAACGTCTAATTGTTCTTGTGAGGAAGCTGATCCAGGTTTTAGAGAAAAACTTGTGTGTGTACACCAGGGAATTTAGAAGTTTACCTTCTGATGCTACATGAAAATGAGTTGGCTTGATGTCAAATACATTTCATTTTCTTTAAAAAAAAAAAGGAGGAGGAGAGGAAGAGAAAGAGGAGGCATCAGATAAGCAATTGCTAAATCTAGAAAGAAATTAGCAGTCAGGATGTTTCCACTTGCTTCCTTTTTCTTCCATTTTCCACGACAAGATTTTATTCCCTGGAATATATAGAAGAATCATAAAAGCATATACTTTCAGAGCTGAATGGAAGATCCTTTAGTAATTGTCACCCCATTTGACAGATGAAGCAGTGGATGCCATCCTGAGAGGATAAGTAACTTATCCAAGATGCAAGCCTGGTTGATGTAAGGGCAGAGGCTCAAACATGGGTCCACGGAGCCAGGTGCAGTGCTCACTCCAGGCTCTCCTTCCACCACCTTCCACCTTGCCTTGTGCTCCAGTCACACTGATTTTCTCTTCCTTCCTCAAGTATTCCAACAACCTGGCATGACTGGCTCCCTGCTGCTTGGGGCGTGGCCCCCTGACCTCCTCCCAGCAGCTTCCTCTCCACCCAGGCTCTCTCCATCAGGTTACCCTGGTTTAAGTCTTGCATAGCACATGGAGCCATCTGACATTTTCTTTGCCTTGTTTTTTGCATTGCCTACCTCTCTCCTTGGAATGTCAGCTACAAGCCAACATGCTGTATTCCCAGCATTGAACAGTGCCTAGCTCATGAAAGTCCCCCAACAAAAATGGCATTAAAACAGAATGAACTGGACAGAGGACCAATGGGCAGGTTTCTTGGGTGGTTCATATTGTCAGGTGAGACCCATGTTGAAAGGGGGTGGAGTTATGGTCTAGATTAGTACTGTCTGATAGACATAGAGAATGTAAGTCACAATTTTATATTTTCCAGTAGCCACATTAGAAAAAGTGGGAAGAAATAGGTGAAATTAATTTTAGTAATGTATTTTATTTAACCCAGTATATCTAAAATATTATCATTTCAACATGTAATCAATATTTTATAAATTATTAGTGAAGTATTTTGCTTGCTTGCTTTCATACCGGGTCTTTGAAACCCCATATATAATTTACTTACAGCACATCTCAATTTGGACACTGAATTTTCATCAGAAATACTTGATTGGCATTTAGATATCATAAAATATATAGTTGAAAACTTAGATTCACATACTTAAAAACTTTTCTAACAATTGAATTTGTTATCAGTTTTTAAGTTTAGTTAAAAATGAATAAAACTTTAAAATTCAGGTCCTCAGTCACTAGCAACATTTCAAGCACACAGTGCCACACGTGGCTCATGGCTGCGTGAGTCTGTATCGGTGACATCTGGCTGTTGGTTTTGAAGTTCCTCTGCCCTTCCTGCCCTCCATCAGCCCCGTGGTACGGAGCCTGGTGGGTGGAGCCCTCTGAGGCAGAACACCAGGGCCTTGGTCCAGGATAAATGACTGTGCCTCTAGCCCATCAGTCTCTGGCCATGATGTTAAGAGATAGGAGTTAGTAAATCCCTTTAAGTAAAGTTGTTTTATTTTGAGTTGTTCTGGAAGAAGGGCAAGGTCAGGGGATTCTCACACTGCCCACAGAGAACGTGTACTCCAGGGTTGAACACAAAGCACACATGTGAGCCTCTCTCGAAGTGGGTAGCATCAGGCTCTTGGAGCTCCTTGGGGCTTAGAAAACAGAGAACATCACATAAAGCAGAGGGTCTGACTCTCGAGCAACCCTGCTTGGGTAGCTGTGACAGTGAGCCATGGGAGCATTGAGAGTTTATCTGTCCAGGAAGGCTTCTTTCCTCACATCCTCCGCAAGGCCCTGAACTAATGAGCATCCCTCCTCCAAAGCATGCTTTGAGATCCTCAGCCCCTCTGTATCCATCTCATCCTGACCTCTGCTGCTATCCTGGCCTGGCAGCCCTGTGTCTCCCTCAGTTCCCAAGGAGCTTAATGATACAGGGGCAGACGAGTTATTTCTCACAGCTTTCCTACACTTGTCCAGGAGGCCTGGGTATCATGCCGTGAGCTGATTCCACCAGCAACCCCAAAGGAAACTTTCATGGTGCATGCATCCCTTGGGAGAACAGGGTCATCAGATGTCACGGGCTTCTGTCATGGCTCTAAGTTAATTGCGAAGTGACTCTTCTTCTCTGCTAAGAACATTAGCAGAGTAACTCTAATTGAGATATCCAGAGCACAGATGTCCAGATAGGCAAGGGGCCTGATGAGCAGACAAAGGCTAAAGTTTGTCTTGAGGAAAACTATCTCACATAAATTCTTAAATCACAAACAGTTTTCAGGTAGAGCTCTTTCCAAATGAATGAGCTATCAAGAATGGAATTTTTAGGGGCTTCCCTGGTGGCGCAGTGGTTGAGAGTCCACTTGCCCAGTATACATCTGCTTAATTGTTTCTTGAGTTAGATTTGCCTTCATCCAGCCCTCAGAGGATACTACACCCATCCTTGTGTGGTTGCTGATGGGGCTACCAGCTGATGAGAGGTGTTTCAGGGTGCTGCAGGTCCTCCTCATCCAGTTGTTTATTCTGGGTACCAGATGGACCTGGGAGGGTCGAGGTGGAAAAGGTCACATAGGAAGCATGCATAAATGTGACATGACATCGCCCTCGTGGTGCCAAGTGAAACATTAACAATTTGTATTGAGTCTGATATTCTAGTTATGGCACTTAAGCCTCGTTCAAGCTGATGTGATAAGAGGAAGAGATTGTAATGGAACAGCCCCACTGTGCACTGGAGAGTGACAAGGGATTCAGGAAGTAAATAAATATGGTAAATTATTGGGCTGCATCAGAGCAGCTAAGGGCAGGGAATGTTAGCCCTTAAACGGTTTCTCTCACATATGGTTAATTACAGAAAAGCTTTGAAGGAGTTGTAGAGGAAAAACCAGAGTAGGGAATACTCTGAGCAGGAAGGATGTGAACTGACGTTTTACTGCCACCTCCTGCATCCTACAGCAGCCATCGCTCCCCCACCTTCCCTGCTGCTGTCCCAGGGGCTCACTTGCGGTCTCCTCACCCAGTGAGCTCCCATCAGCATCTCCCCCTAGGGAACTGGATTCTGTTTTCCATAAGTCCTCGGCACTGAGGGCCTGCCCCAACAGACTGGTCATTCAGCACTGTGACAGGGAACTCGACTTGGCCTGGATTCTCTGGGTGTTCCTAAACTCCACAGCTGAGCTCTCATGGCCTGTCCAGGGTGAGGTCAGATATGACACATCTGTTGGACTTCCCACGTTGTCAACAGCAACACTGTCTCTAGCTGCTTGGTTTTCTCCAGCTCCTCCTCCTGCCAAGTCTTGGCTCTTTTTTCACATCCTCACTGGTTCATTGCTGAGGGACTACCGTGCCTTACTGCCAAGCGTATCCAACATAGTTTATTTTCCTTCAGCATTTAGAGTATTTCAAGAGAAAAAAATGCAAGATATGGTTGTGGGACCAGTGAAATAATCTATTTTGCCTTTTGTTTCCCCAGAAGGATGATACAGTCCAGTGAGGAGAAGGGAGATGATAAAAATATTTTGAAGAAGCTTAGAATCCCAGAGTAATAAAGAATGAAGAAATGCAGATAATAGACAGAGTACAAGGAATTAGAAAAGTGGTCATAGTTGAGTCCAGAGTTACTATGAAGATATGAAATGAGATCAGGGTGGTGGAAGGCTAGGGAA